>NW_003298815.1:26866-86676 GCF_000151645.1 Tuber melanosporum | reverse complement strand
CCAAAGAAAATCTATTGGTTGGGTACGGAGTTATAAAGGATCAGAGTCAGACGACCTATGATGGTTGTAATGACGACCACCTTTGCAGATATAGCCATGGATAAAACTGATCATTTTATTAATGGTGAAAATAATTGGAGCCAACACAGTTCAACTTAAGAACTAGGCCATAAGTCTAAAGACTCTGCTAATCGGAATATTACTATTGGGGACAGCACACTTCCTAAGAAGAAATATCGTAATTATCGAAGAGGGTGTAATTGTTTTCAGGGTCCACAGCAGTTTGCACCTTGGAAGAAAACTCGACGTCGTGAATTACGATTGAAGAAGTACATAGTTGTATGATAAATAGACGTAGTCCACGAACACTCAGATGCAGAATATAAATATCGCAGTGCCTCTCAAGCTTTAGACATCATCAAGCAACAGAGAAGAGACCTTAACAATATAATATTGTTTTTACGACTCTACTCTACTTTACCTACTTTACTTTGCTCCTAGTAGTCATAAACGAAATGAGTAAAGTCCGAGCCTTCCTAGACAATCTCCGTCTACAAAAATAAATCTCGATTGGCCTAGACAGCCTTGAAGTCTATCAAGTTGTCTCCGCCTAACAGTCTGTCCCAGGTAGGAGGGATCAGCCAACGATGCATGCATACTTGAAAATGCAGAGCTTAACCATTTTCCACGGGATGAGAATACTGTCTATCCTGCAGATGCAGGATATGGACTTCGTAAAGAATATCTAATACCATACTCTACAGTTTGCTATTATCTTCAAGAGCAATCACGAGCTCAGCTTATACTGCAAACAAAGAAAGAACTCTTCAATCCACGATATGCCCAGTTCTGAAATGTGATTGAAAGAGTATTTAGTGTACTGTGTTGTCACTTCAAGATACTCAATACTGCTCCTGAGTACCATCTCGATATTTAGGCAAACCTTGTCCTTGTTTTATGTGACTTGCATAACTTAATTTGCCACTGAGCAAATGGGGAACATGATGAATTTTATAGAGAGTCAGATGTCCATCTTGAAGGGGATAATCATAATAGTAGAGCGGGCATGCCAGGAGATAGTGAAGAGAGTCAGTAGTGTGTATCTACATTAGATACAAGGGAGATGATAGCAGATAGAAATCAATAGACTACACAAAGGTCCATTGACTATGTAAATTACCAAAATAGAGGGAGTTAAACCTGTCTAGTACTATATTTTATTTCAAATGGCTAGCAATTTACCTCCTCAATCAATTCTCCTCATCCTCTCCACTATCTAATGCAAGAAATACATCTGTAATGGGGGCTCCCTCTGAGAAGATAGATCCCAAAATTGTGACTGAGCCGAAATGAATTCTTCCGTAAAATGAACAAATATAATAATTGTCAAAAGTCTCAACAGTAGAGTTTTGAAGAAACAAAACGGTAAAACTTAATATCGTTAAGCCATAGCTTTTACTCAATTAAGTCCTGATCTTGAGAGGTCGTTGATTGCCAGTATGAGGAGAACTCAGATATACTTAAGTAGCTTTCATATACTGCCAGGTGTTCTCCATCACTACTCTGTTTTTGTGAGCACTCAACTCCCTTGGGCTGCCTAGCTAACCTCCATGGGTCGTATCAAAGATCCCCCATCACAATCTAGACTACTCTTGCAGTTTGCTAACATCTACCCAATAGAAGTATTTTAGCCGCTGCATTTACAATGCAACTGCAGGAGTAAAAACACTTCATATCGTGGACATGTTAGTGGCGAGTGGCCATGCCTGAGTAGATGCAATACCAACTATCGAACTCTCTCCCCATATACACTTAGTCTTAAACAAGGATCCGAGATCGCCTTTGAACATCTATCTTGTTCTATTCTATTCCATATCATTCCAGATGATAGCCACGTAGCTCCCCCGATAGACCCCTTCGGATGTTGACTACCAATAGGTACTACCTACAGTCAACCCTTCTAGAAACAGGTCTTATCGTGACCTTAGACTAGTATCTTAGAGTCCCTAACTATTCACCAATACTATTACACTTTCAGGGCAACTGACTTCGGTTACCTCGTCTACTAGCCTTTGGTAACCTCACATACTACCTTAGATTTCAAAGTCATATTACTCCGTCCGTTCTGGTCTGTCTTACACAAAACCACCTGGAGACCCTTCTCCAAGTTCACCTCTACTCCCTTATACATCCTGCGGACAGCTTCCGGTCGAATGGATGGTGGGAACGTATATAGTGTTACAGGTGCACCTCTACCTGAAGACATTTACTAGGCTTACCGTAACTCTCCAGGCTGTAGCCCATGACACCAGGAACTTATAATGGGGCGGGAGGGAGGTGTTAGCCATTAGACCTCAAGGTTACAGCTTGTTCGGAGTTTAACTGGTTGTGCAGGAGTGATCTGTACAGCCTGAGATTTGAACACCCTATGTAGTTTCGTATCACAAACAATCTAGTAACTTCTTCTGAAGTCCTATGTAACAGGTTACTTTGAAGGTAGGGTCACTTGACTCCATAACAGGGTAACCCATAGCACAAGGCAAGGTAACTTTAGTCTGAAGGTAGGGTAACTTGGCTCCATAATAGGGTAACCCATAGCTTAAGGCAAGGTAACTTTAGTCTGAAGGTAGGGTAACTCTACCTGGACTCACCGTCGAGTAATTCAGGGTAACTCCTAAATTGGCTACTTAGGTTACCCTACTGAGTAGGGTAACTACCGCTCCTTACTAGTACCAGTATAGTTCTTAGTATAGTATAGTATGCTCAACTGAGGTGCTTAACTAACAGTACCTCCAGCCGGTAGACTATAGTCTACCAACTTCCCTACCATGGCAGTCGCTTGTAACCGGTATGGGTATAGGTTTGGTTAACTGTAATAGTACTTCGTGGAGTCTTGTTACAATATCTGCCTTAATCAAACTTGCTAATAAAGTATAGCCTGCAAGAATATCTTGTGGAGATTACCCAGCTTTGTCCTTATAGTCTTGTCGAACTTTGGTAATTGCTTGATAAATAATAAAGGTAATTTTCGGTAATGTAATCGGTTCAGCAATTATTGGTTCGACAGCATTTACAATGTATGAGGCAGGATTGTCCTGATGTTTTCGAATACAACCCAAAGGCAGAATAGTTTTATCCTTTGAAAGCTTTCTTCTCTTAGGCTCGGTTGTACTAGAAGACTCTGCATTGGAATCTGAATCTACAATAGAGTTATTTGAAGCAAGTAATTCAGTAGATTGAGAGAGAGGTACTGCAAATTTCGGATAGATTGTGTGGTGTCTACTTGCTTGAGTACCTTCAAATACTTCTCTGATTTCAGTTGCATTTGCCATCAGCCGGTTACAGAATTCCCGAATTCCTGCCTGCTTCTGAATCTCCCCCTCCTATATCTTATCAGGTGCAGTTAACTCCTCTTACTGGATTCTATCTAATGCCACTCAGTCCCTTCAATCAAATCCAAATCTTCCACTTTTTCCTCAGAGTTTATAATCTTGTTTGACACCTTTCTCCAGTAAGTGGTATTTTTCCAGTTGAAACAGTCTGGACTATTTGTGCAATAGAATTCTAAACTTCAATTTTAAAGACATTGTCTGACCTTTTTCCAGCTCTGATCACATTGAGCAACTGGCGTAATAAAACTGTTGTCATCTTAGGAGACCACTTTACTGATTGTCCATGAGGTGAGCGAGTCCTAGAGGCTTTGGTAAAGAAGGATGAAATAATATTATTATCTGCAATCAGGGTCGGGTTTTACTGACTGCCACTAGGTACAGATAGTACATCAGAAGTAAACAGTGGAATTTCAATAAGGACAGAGTCATTATCTTGAGTCTGTTGCTGGTTGAGAGTTGGAACATCAGAGGTAAATATAAAATCGAAATAGGAATCAATAACCAGATAAGAAGATGCCCCTTCTTGAAGATTACTGTTATTCATTGAAGTGAGGAGATGGAGCTTAGAGTAGTAGAGGCAATTGTAGAGGTAGTAGATGTACTAGGTGTGGGCGTTGGCAGTCTGGAGAGAGGAGTAGAAGTTGTAGTAGAAGTACTGGTAGAAACAGTACTAGTAGCAGTAGCAGTAGTAGACGTAGTAGAAGTAGGAGCCAAGAGCCAGCAGCCAGGACAAAAATTTCATAGCAGTAGTAAGCTAACTGAGTTAACAAACCTGCTGGATATAGTAAAATGTAAGAGCTTTTACGGTAGTAGTAGCAGCAGTAGGAGTAAGACCGAGGGGTAAGGAGCTAAAACCAAGAACTCAAAACAGTAGTAAAAGCTTGAGCTGGGATTGGGAGCTGGGAGCCAGGAGCAGTAGCAGAAGTAACAGTAGGACCCGGGAGCCGTGAGTCAGGAATAGTAGTAGGAGTGGGAGTAGGAGCCAGGAGCCAGACATAGTAAGAGCAGGAGTAGAAGTCAGAAGCGTGAATCGAGAATTGTTGTAGCAGAAGTAGGAGTACCAAGTATGCGAGCTGAAAGTGGTAGTAGGAAGTTGGCGATTTGGTATCCAGAATTAAATTCTAGCAATTTGGTTGGTCTGTAATGGCATTCAGCTCTCACCTTGAATTTCTTTGCAAAGTGTCTTGTAGGAGTGGGAGAGGGAGTAGGAAGCTGAGACAGGGAGACTCGGAGTGAGCAGCTACAGCTGGGCGGAGCAAGGAGCTAGAGCAGTGTGATGCTAGTACCTAGACCTAGGAGAGCTGTGGACTGAAGTGGGGGGGGGGGGGACCAAAAAATGATCTAAATTTGGGAAGTGTGTTGAAGTTTTGAAAGTTCCAATTCAAGAAGGATTTAAAGAACTGGTAACATTTCATCAAGAGGCTTTAGGGTGAAAAAGTTTGCTCTGTTTTCATGTGCTTACTACTGGTGAATGGTGCTGCCAAATGGGCAACAGTTTTAACAGGTGAATTCATTTTACTTTGGAATGGTCCAAAATGGGCCCAGTGCAACCAAACAGGATCCAAGAATTTAAGTTTTCCACAAACTCCTCAGGTCCCTGTGTAGGCGGTGAACCTGCCGCAGACTCCGTAGCTGCCCGTTGGTGATGGCAAACTGGCAAAGGTGATGACTCTTCTGAGTTGTGGACAAGTAGCACTAGTAAGATCTGGACTCGCTTGACTCGGCGCTTCTAGTTCTTCTTCCTCTTCTCTGCTCTGAGTACTGGTCCAGCAACTGGGGTAAACTGACCACCCTTATCACCACCTGCCGCTACAGGGGGGACACTATTAAAGGCATTACCCTGACTAGCTACAGGCTCAGCCATGGAAGACTCATGCACATGCCCTCCGGAAGAGGGTGCTACCACTGCAGCTGGTATCACCACATGAGGATCCACCCCACCCAGACCAGCAGCAAGCACCTCAACTAGGCCCGATGAATCAGGAACTGGTCCACCTATACCACCACTCACAACTGAAGCTGTAGGAGGGGTCGGGATAACCAGCAGTGCAACATTCTCCCGAGGGAGCTTCTCTGCTAGATTTTGAGAGTTCTTAGGATCTAGCCCACCTACTCCAACTGAAACCACCATAGTAACCGAAGCAACAGAGAGGACAGACGAAGAGGGGATAATCGTAGAAGCTTCAGCCACCAAAGCGATGACCAAAACATGTAGAGTAACGCATTGAGACTCCAAGGCAGCCAACAAGGTAGATGTTTCCTTCTTAGCAGGATGATGAAATTACCAAAAGAGAACAGAGGTATGATGCCGAAGGTGAGAGACTTCAGCCTCAAGGGTGAAATTCTTCTCCACTGCATGAGACAGAACCACTGATGAACATAAAGTAGACATGGCAGAGTGAGTGGAGGGTCACTTAGCTATTGTGACTGTCAGGAGGCAAGGTTGATGAACAACCGAAAGGATAAGTAGAAGAGAGAAAGAACTTCCAGGAAACGTAGAAAAAGGAAAAAAAAAGATGCCCTTAAAAGGTGATTGAAGTTAAAGACTTGAAAGCTATCATGAAATAGAAATAAAGGGCTCTGATTAGATTGACAGTGAATTTTTCAAGTTCTGACAAGGGGTGAAAGGAGGAGAAAAAGTACTTAGATTTTAATCTAATTTTATTTAAACTGATACTGCCAATATTAGCATATGATGAGCCCCTACTAGCTCAGGGATACCACTAACTAGTATACCACTACCCTCAAGCTAACTAAGTCTACGGCTGTATACCTACCATCTCCGAGTCATGCCTGTACAGAAAATAATTACAAGACCATTAAACAATCCAGCACCCGACCCAGTTCAAATCCGTTGCCTCTCTAGTATAAAGCTAACCAGCACTAAGTGTAGCCGAAGCCAAGCAAAGGACCAACTTTACCAGGTTCCTCATCTAACAAATATAATACCACTACCATTCAGTCTAAATACCTTCCTGTGAAACCTCCATCACAGTCGAAAACTAACAAAAAATAAACTAACCCTATAGGTGACACAAGGGCAGGGAGGAGGCGACCAACATGTCAACCTCGCGTACCTGCATGCCAGGCTGTCGACCCTACAAACCCGCTTTAGCAGTTATCTCTGAAGAGCGTACCAGTGAGAAGAACCTGTGTGCACTGCCTGTTCTCCAAACAAAATAACTTAAATAAATAAAATACATAGAGGTAGTAACAGATTAAGAAAATCAGTGGGGCTGATCTCTCATCCATGGTACCTTGTCTCCCCCTGCTGTACCCAGAACCAAACCAAAAAAACCAAACAAACCCCACAAAGCCCAGTGCACAAGACTGAAATAAGTCCAACCAAGTGGTCACAACACACTATCTGCAAAGATGGCCATTAGTGAGCCAGTCCATCAAGGAACTTTACAGCACTCAGCAGCATTACCCAACAGTCCAAGCCATACTAGAAACAGTTAATTAGACCTCGGCCAACCTGATGCAGGCCAGACTGGTACTCGCAGGTGCCTCTTCTCTACCAATTAGCACCTACCAAGCCACACATAATAGGGGCCATGCAGTCCATCCAGCCTCCCCAGTCCCTCAGATAAATCAACTATCTGGCAGTCACAGGACAGCCTATACCTAGCCCCATCAACTAGTTACTGGTACTAGCCAGACCAACATAGCTCTAACCTCCAGCATCCTGTAGCTGAGGGCGGTCCACCAGTCACAGCAGTGAGCCACAAAGAAGGCCACACCAATACCCAAAGACACTGGCACCAACCAAACCATCCAACCCAGTCGAACTAGCATCTGACAAAGTCAGGAAAGAGTAGTCAGAGCCAGACAAAGCCAGCCATACAGGTCTGGCAACAGGAACAGACCAAACAACTGACAAGAGAGTCACCTAACCGACACGATAGGAAAGGGGAGGGCGACTGAACAGGAGCTGAAAAACAAAAGGTCGGCCCTACTTGCAATGCATGAAGCCACCAATCACAATCTACTACCGAACTATCTAAACATATGGACGATGCGAGTGCCTGGCCACTAATCATCTCATACCACTTTAGATAGTAATAAAAACCAAACTAGGGAGTAAGGCCTTTTATGGTCAAAGCCATCCCTACCGAGGTGAGGAGAAGACAGTGGACAGAACCACCATAAATGCCGTAAGAATAAAAACTCTAAGGGAATGGTGATAAACAACATTGTAAGATTTCGACTATAGAAACGTAACATAACAAGGAAGAGCTAGGCAGGCACCGGCTAGCCACCTGAGCAATGATGTGGCCTGTACAAGGAGTTGAAACTTGGAAAGGTCATCAGTCTATTCAACGGGCGTTTTGTATTTTGAGATCTAAGGACTCCATTAAAACACAACAAACATGAGCTGGCCCAAAGAACAATGCAGGTGATCTCCCTAAATACAATTTTCAATTCCTCCAATTGAACTCAAAACCTGCCAGTAGATGAGAGATAGGAAGTGGAAGACATTTTACTGAAAGAGGCTCATAAGTGAGCATAATGAAGTATTCAAAGTGACAACAGTGTGAAATAGCCCTCAGGCAACAAAATGAGAAGCAAACAAGTAATCTGCCATGTAGGGTAAACAGACCTCAATAACAAGAACCCCAGAAACTAGTGAGCCAACTCTGATATCTCTCCCAGAATCTGCCGCATCAAAGCCTATCATGAGTATGATGGAAACACTCTGAGGTGAAGTGATGGCAAGGAGGAGGAAAGGTTTTTAGAACAGAGCGTGCAGAACCTATCCTCCCCAGCCATACCAGCCTCTTTATATAGTGTTCTTCCTGCCTCAAGTCTTGTAACCCAAAATGATCACATGTGCAAAACCAAATCATACAAACAAATCATGTGACCCAAGTGGTCATATGCTCAAAATCCATGACCTTGTAGTAAGGTCATGTGTGAAAACTTATAAAGCAATCATAATGCAATAAACAAGTTATATAACCTCAAGTAGTCACATGCATGAAACCCATAATCTTATAATGAGGTTATGTGCTAAACATAAATCATATACACAAGGCATATCAGCAAGGCACACCCGCAAGGCACACTTGTCAGGTGAACGTCCCATGACTCATACTTGAGTCATCTGCGAAATATAACAAATCATAATATACCAAGTCATATGACTCGAATGAGTCATACATGCAAAACAGTAACATACCTATGACTCATAACCATGCATCACATGAATACCTTTTCCTCACCAAGCCACATTGGTGACAAATACCTGCTAAATCCTACCTCAGTATCACCACATCTCCTCCCTCTACTTCCTACTCTTGTAGTACTTTTCAAATGGTTAGCAATTATTAATACACAGCGGATAAACACCCTACGTATTTTTGGAACCTGCAGCATTACTTCTTGTTCTTCTCTAGCTGCCTTTTGTGCCATTCATTAACATTATTTCCTCTCCTATTGTAATATATAATTTGTTACTGTAATGAATATCACAGAAGAGAAAGATTCATTGAGTAAAACATACAAGACACTGTCAGCAAGATCAGCATTAATTCTAATTCACATCTTGATCAAACTCGGGATCTGGCTTCATTCGGTAGTATTGAGACCACTGGAGCATAATATTGAAAAATATTGTACATGGTATAGATAGAGTGATGCATGATAAGTGCTTGGTATTCTCACCAAGGATAGTGAGGTGAGCAAAGAGGTAGGAATTGTTGTGTTGTTTATCAAAAGGTGAAGTAAAATGATAGAAAAGAGTATTGGTAAGAGAGAGAGTGGAGAGGAATGGAGTATATTTTATGGGGAACAGTAGGGTGCTGAGTTTTTTTTTTCTTGGCACTCTCAGTAAATGTGCTCACAAAGACACCCCGCTGCATATATCATCATATATTACATGCATGCTCAGGAATATCCCCCTATGTATCTACCATCACTGTTATCACATGCATGCTCAGAAATGCCACTCTATGCATCTACCATCATCGCTATCAGATCGTACTTCTTGGCATGAGATGAGATGGCAGGTCTTGGCGGTACTGCTCAGTACATATTAGAAGACTAGTTGATTCCCGTTTATACCATATCATAATCTTATTCATTTTCACCAGGCGAAGTGCGCCTCCGGATCGCGTTTGAATAAAAAAAAGGTTTACGAAGAATTCGAAGATGGGCTGGCAAATATCGCATAAAAGTAGACAAGAACGACAAGGCAACCTGCCGTAACGCTACTACTGAAGAACTGCAGTAAAGTGCACGCATTGTATTTGTTTTTCCCCCCTGTCAAGTCCTTGGATTCATTCGTAAGTACTGCCCTGTAAGAAGATAGTACAAACTTGTACTCGGGTGTAAGCGTAAGTGATCGGAAAAAAAGTGGTTGGCTGCAACCAGCGGTTTTTCCGAACACTTTTTGCTCCAGTCTGGTACAGTTGTTTGTTACGCGTCGGGGCGAGTTCGTTGTTCACATCCTGCACAGTACTGCACAGTATGATACGAGTACTGTACATAGATACATATCACAGATAGTGCAGTTCTCCGTCAACTCTACAGCCACCGCGACCACAATTCAGGGGATCGCAGCTGGATGCGGTGCGGCAGGGGAGCCCGGAGGCAAGAAGAGACAGGCTATGCCTAGTTATTCCGCAAATTTTAACCTTCCATCTCACTTTATTGGTAGGAATCATCTTGCTGCTGCTCCCCCTGGTCTGGTAAAAGGCTTTGTTGCGTCGCACGATGGGCACATTGTTACTGTATTGAGAAGGTATAAATCCTTACCGTTGTAACGTAGGGCATTCGCATGTGATAGGGTAATTTTAGCAGTCAGGAGAGCGTTTGGGGACGCACTGAAACCCTATGTTTGTGGATGGCTTGGCGCGCAGAAATCTCTGCATATAAGCCTCTCTTCTGTTTCCTAGTTTAGACAAGCGCAATAACCTCTTCCTATCAACAGTTAATTCCAGCACTAGCTCACCCCTATTGGGGTTAGCTTTCTTCTCGTTTCTCTACCTACTCGAGTACCTACGGAGGTACTCGAGTACAGCCCATGGTATTGTATGTTACACAGGCACCTCACCCCTCTGTCTGTGTAACATACAATACTTATCGGCTGTACCTCCTTCCAACTCCGCCTTATCCTTTCTAGTACGCGACACCGTCATATTTATTTCTAGTAGCAATTAGTCGAGCAGAAGCTAATTTGATAATGTTGTTTGGGTAGGGGATTTAGGTTTTAATTGCAATAACGGAATTGCAGCAGTTAAAGAGATTAGAAGTGTGAGGAAAGCGGCGTATGAGACGTTCGGTGATGAGAGAGCTATACAATTCACCGTGATGGCTACCCCAGAAGATTTACAGGCCAATGCGGACTATATTCGTATGGCGGATCAATATGTCGAGGTTTGCTTCCTACCATTTTGAAACATCTCCCCCGGCCCACTGGTCTCTGGCTACTTAATTACCCCGCGATTATGCGCGGGAGAGTAGTTAGTAGCGGTGGTGGGGTGGGGGGAGAGTTGAAACAAGAGTTTATTTTGGAGTCTCATTTGAAGCTAATTGGTTGCATGATGGCGACAGTATAGATACCCGGGGGCACGAATAATAATAACTACGCCAACGTAGAGTTAATTGCTGATGCTGCAGAGAGAATGGGGGTTCATGCAGTTTAAGCTAGATAGATAGTGCGTTCCCTGATGATGGGGGTGATATTTCTTTTTAGGTGATAATGCTGATAGGATTTTTTTCTTTACGCAGGGTCCATGCGAGTGAGAACCCGAAATTGCCAGAGAGCTTAGCTGCGTCAAAAAATAAGATTGTTTTTATTGGTCCCCCAGGCTCGGCTATGAGATCTCGTCGACTATCATAGCTCAGCATGCTGAGGTTCCGTGTATTCCTTAGAGCGGGCTGGGGGTCAGAGAGATCCAGATTGACTCGGAGGGTTGGTCACCGTTGCCGGCGACGTCTATGCCAAAGGGTGCACCCCCTCAGCCGAAGACGCTCTGCAGAAGGCACTGGAGATTGGGTTCCCAGTCATGATCAATGCCTCGGAAGGTGGTGGTGGAAAGGGTATTCGAAAGGTCGACTCAGAGGAGGGCTTTACGAGCTTTTATAACCAAGTTGCGGGAGAAGTGCCTCGATCGCCAATTCTCGTCATGAAGCTGGCCGGAAATGCTGGACATTTGGTGGTGCAGCTGTTGGCAGACGAGTACAGAAATAACATCTCCCTTCCCGGTCGTGATTGCTCCGTACAGAGGAGACATCAAAAGATTATCGAGGAAGCACCGGTCACCGTTGCTAATCAGACCACGTTCTCTAGGATGGAGAAGGCTGCCGTACGATTAGGAAAGCTTGTCAGATATGTTTCTGCTGGTACTGTCGAGTATCTCTATTCTCACTCGGATGATAAATTCTACTTCCTCGAGTTGAACCCTCGTCTCCAGGTTGAGCATCCTACCACTGAGATGGTTACTTCTCTGTCGGCACCGCTGGAGGTATTCATTCCTTCTCCGACTCACAGTTCGGTCACATTTTCGCCTACGGTGAGAACCGTAGTGCCTCCCGAAAACATATGGTGGTTGCTCTGAAGGAATTCAGTATTCGTGGTGATTTCAGGACAACAGTCAAATACCTTATTCAGCTCTTAGAAACTCCGGCTTTCGAAGATAACAATATCACTACCGGATGGCTCGACGAACTTGTCTCCAACAGGCTTACCACTGAGCGACCTGACACTTTCCTCGCGGTTGTCTGCGGTGCTGTTACGAAGGCTCATGCTGCCAGTGAGGTTTGCATCAATTCCCCCCACCGGTTACACTTGCATCACCGTCGGTGAACCCCCTATCCTTCTGAAGAGCGGCAGGTCGGCGGACATTATTGAGGTTTCTAACGCCGAGGTCAACAACTTCTCCATGAAACACGCCATTACTTTACGAGAACCGAGGCAGCCGAGGATATTGGAACTCCTCGAAACAGCGGATGAAGACCTGTGCTGTGAACACGTTCCGATTAAGGACTTTGATAGCTGGACCATCGAAAACCCGGAACTCGAGGAGAACAAACATATTCGCTATGAATACAACACAACTCCTTTACTGAGCGGCTTATTATAAAATGCATGGAGTGCAAGGCTTCTTTGGAGTGGGGTCAAGTCCCTGCCAAGAATATCCTTAAGACAGTTTTCCCAGTCGACTCCATCTACGAGGGCAAGCGTTATAAGTTCACGGCTACACGATCAAGTGCGGATTCCTACCATCGTTTTATCAACGGTTCCAAGTGCAGTGTTGGCGTGAGGGCCTTGTCAGACGGTGGTTTATTGATCTTGTTGAGCGGGCGTAGTTACAACGTCTACTGGAAGGAGGATGAGGTCGGGGCCACTTGTGTTAGTGTGGACAGCAAGACATGCCTGTCGGGGCGAGAGAACGATCCCACACAACTTCAAACACCCTCGCCAGAAAAGTTGGTCAAGTTCCTCGTCGAAAACGGAGAGCATGTCAAGAAGGGGCAGGCATTTGCTGAAGTTGGGGTTATGAAGATGTACATGCCGCTTCTTGCACAAGAAGACGGTCACGTTCAACTCATCAAGCAGCCGGGATCTACTCTTGAGGCTGGTGACATCATCGGTATATTAGCTTTGGATGACCCGAGTCGTGTCAAGCACGCTACTCCTTTCGATGGCCAATTTTCTGACTTCGGCCCGGCGCAGGTCGTCGGCACCAAGCTGCCACAGAGATTCACACTCCTCACCACTAGTGATGGCCACGATCATGCTCGAGCAGAGAATTTGGCCCGTGCTCGAGCATAAAATGGGCTCGAGCACACCAAAACTTTATGCTCGAGCATGATCGTGGCCATCACTACTCACCACCGTTCTCAAGAATATTATTGACGGTTACGACAACCGGGTCATCATGGCCACCTCCCTCAAGGAGCTTATCCAGGTTCTCCGTGACCCCGAGCTTCCTTACCGAGAATGGGCTGCGCAGTTTTCTGCCCTGCATGCTGGAATGCTATAGAAACTTGACCCTATTTTCTCGCAGGTTGTTGAGAGGGCCAAGTCCCGGAAGGGAGAATCCCCGGCGAAGCAGCTTCGTAAGACCTTGGACAGGTTCTTGGAAGAGAATATTGCTGCTGGTGATGTTGAGCTCTTGAAGTCTGCTCTATTGCCATTGACTGAGATTATGGATCGGTATTCCGAGGGGTTGAAGGTTCACGAATTGTCGGTTCCCCTTGGACTTATTGAGCAGTATTGGAGTATTGAGAAGTGATTCTCGGTGAGTTTATTATTCTAGGGCTGAGTGGGCTTAATTGTGCGCTAATATTTTATAGGGACAAAATACCCGTGACGAAGACGTTATTCTTAGACTCCGTGATGAAAATAGGGACCTTATTAATAAGGTTGTTCAGGCGGTCCTCTCTCACAGCAGAATTGCGTCCAAAAATAATCTCATCCTGGCAATTCTTGAGGAGTACCGCCCTAACAAGCCTAACAATGGATCTATCATTAAATTCTTCCGACCAATTCTCAAGAAGCTCACCGAGTTGGAGTCCCGTGTTTCGACTAAGGTTGCGCTTAAGGCTCGTGAGGTCCTTATTCAATGTGCTCTGCCTTCTCTTGGAGGGAGAGCCGCTCAGATAGAACATATCCTCCGCTCTTCTGTTGTCGAGTCACGATATGCAGAGATTGGATTGGAGCATAGGACTCCTCATCAGGAGACTTTGAAGGAGGTTATCGACTCCGAGTATACTGTCTTTGATGTCCTTCCCACCTTCTTTGCTCATGCCGACCCTTGGGTTTCTTTGGCTGCTTTGGAGGTATATGTTCGCCGAGCGTACAGGGCTTACGAGTTACATGCCGTCAACTATCACAATTTGGACTCTGAACCTCCGTTTATCGTCACTTGGGACTTTCAGCTAAAGAAGGTTGGCGTTACTGAGTATGGCATGACCCAGCCATCGGCTCCAGCTACTCCTACTGTTGAGCGTGGTGACGGATTCAAACGGGTCGGATCTATTAGTGATCTTTCGTTCTTGGTTGGAAAGTCCGAGATCGAGCCTGTCAGAAAGGGTGTCATCATTCCCGTTAGCTTCCTTGATGAAGCCGAGGAGTACCTTGTCTGCGCCCTCGAACTCATTCCCCTCGGAAGGGGAGCTAAGTCTACCGGAGGCGGATTAATGGCGAATCTTGAAGAACGAAGGTGGTCTATGCCCCTTTCTGCACTCGAAACTGAGGAGGAGGATTCCCTGCCTGCTGTTTGCAATGTCGCTGTTCGAGATGCTGACTCTATGGATGATAAAGACCTTTTGGAGAGAATTCTTCCGCTTGTCGCTGACCACAAGGATGAGCTGCTTTCCCGCAACGTTCGTCGTATCACTTTCATCTGTGGCCACAGGGACGGATCTGATCCTGGGTACTTCACCTTCCGCGGTCATGAATACCGCGAAGAGCAGAGCATTCGTCACATCGAACCTGCGTTGGCTTTCCAGCTTGAACTGGGTAGATTATCAAACTTCACCATCAAGACGGTCTTCACCAAGAACGGTAATATCCACGTCTACGAGGCGTACGGTAAGGAGGTCCAGAGAGATAAGAAGTACTTTACTCGTGCCGTCGTTCGTCAGGGCCGCCTGCGAGATGAGATTCCTACTGCTGATTACTTGATTTCCGAGACCGATCGCCTGGTTAATGACATCCTTGATGCTTTGGAGATTATTGGAAATAATAACTCTGATCTTAACCACATTTTCATCAATTTCACTCCCGTTTCCCCCCTCAGCCCCGAGGAGATCGAGCCTGCTCTTGGTGGGTCCACGAACGTTTCGGAAGACGTCTTTGGAGACTCCGTGTCACTGGTGCTGAGATCCATATCATCTGTACCGACCCTAAGAGCGGCCTCGCATACCCCGTTCGTGTCATAATCCAGAATGTGTCCGGATATGTCATTCTGGTTGAGATGTACGCTGAGCGAAAGACTGACAAGGAGCAATGGGTATTCCACAGCATTGGTACCAAGTCTGGATCCATGCACCTCCGTGCCGTCAACACCCCATACGCTGCCAAGGAATGGTTGCAGCCCAAGAGGCACAAGGAGCATCTTACCAAGAAGGTCCCCTAGTTCAAGGAGAGGGTCCCACCTCTTACCGAGTGCTTAGAGTATAGCGAGTTGGTATTGGATGATAATGGTGGTCTCGCCGAGGTCCAACGGGAGCTGGGAACTAACGCTCATGGCATGGTTGATTGGGCATTAACCGCGAAGACCCCCGAGTACCTTCGTGGACGCAAGTTCATCATTATTGCCAACGACATCACCTTCAGAATCGTATCTTTCGGCCCTGCCGAAGATAAAATTTTCCACAAGTGCACGGAATTTGCGCGAAAATAGGGCATCGCGAGAATTTACTTGTCGGCCAATTCTGGTGCTAGAATTGGTATGGCACTTACGTTATTCTATACTGGCAACTTTGAAACTTTAGAAAGTCATGAAGCTATATAAAGAGCCTCACTGGGTAGATGCCTAGCCGAGATCCATAATACAAGGATTCATCCCTTCACTTAAATGACGACATCCCGTGCAGCTCTAGCGCGAGAGTGCACGCGAATCTATCGGAAGCGGAAAAACTCACTCGGTTCGCGTGTGGCTGATGACTTTGTAGAGGAATGAATCAGATTCGTCGGGGCGTGTACACACTCTGTCATCTCTATATCCTTCTCTCCTCGCCCCCTTTTCTCTTCTTCCCCTAACCATCTCTTAATCCGCATTCTACTATCATCCTCTTACGTTTTTTTCAATTAATTCTAATTGAAGCATCAAGTGGTCTAATAAATGCTCAGGTTGGGATGACCGAGAGCTTATTCCGGCCGGAGGTGGCCGTGTTTCGCCCCGAATTTCATCCTCAGGCTATCCAGGCTATAATGCCTACAGTGTCTACATGCCAAAAATAGCACCTCCCACCCCTTTCAAAAAAAGAAAGCCGAGTTCACCACTCCCAATGCGCAACCCCGATCTTGTACCCCCCCCACACAAACCAACCCCAACCCGCCCCACTGCCACCAGTTACACTCGCAGCACCGTCGGTGAACCCCCTATCCTTCTGAAGAGCGGCAGGTCGGCGGACATTATGGGGGTTTCTAACTTCGAGGTCAACAACTTCTCCATGAAACCCGCCATAACCTTACAAGAACTGAGGCAGCCGAGGATATTGGAACTCCTCGAAACAGTGGATAAAGACCTATGCTGCGAACACGTTTCAATTAAGGACTTTGATAGCGGGACCATGGAAAACCCAGAACTCGAGGAGAACAAACATATTCGTTATGAATACAATTCCTTTACTGAGCGGCTTATCATAAAGTATATGGCAACACCAACTCATGACTCGCTCCATTATTTTTTCAACCGCCACACATCCCCATCACCCCCTCCCTTCGCATGGCGCGAAAACCGGCCAGAGCCGGCACTGCTACCATTATGAGTTTTCATACCCATCAATTGGTATAGCCGACTCTGGTGAACCCAAGCTTCCAGCCTGTCCGTCCTTGGGTGCGGACGGGATGGACGGGCATCTTGGCGTCCGTCCAGAGCACTGCCCAAGACGGACAGGCGGGCCCTGTAGGTGATGACTGGGCCTGCAGGTATTGACCGGGTCCTGCATATAACGGCTGGAAGAAGCCATTTGACCTAAGACTGCGGGGTCCAGTCATTAATCTTTTGGATGGCCGTCCATTCCCACCCTGCCCGGGACGCCTGGGACTACAGCCCACCAGGGCCCTGTAGGGCGCTCTGGATGGTTGGGACACTGGCCCACTCAGGTCGCACCCCTCATCTGGGCAATACCGAGGTTAAGGCCATCAATGAACCCTTGCAGCAACCAGGGCTTTGATTCCACCCTCGTTTACGCCCGCCACCCCCTCTCCGCGGTAGTACCACCACACATCCCCATCACCCCCTCCCTTCACATAGCCCGAAAACGGGCCAGAGCCGGCACCGGTACCATTATGGATTATCATACCCACCAATTGGTATAACCCACTCCAATGAGCCCAATCTTCGACTCCGTCCGTCCTTGGGTGCGGACGGGATGGCCGGCAGTGCTTGGGTGGATGCCGGGGCCCTGCATGTATTGGCCGGGCCCTGCGGGTAATGGTCGGGCCCTGCAGATAACCACCGCAAGGTACTATTTATTCTCAGGCGGAGGGTCCATGACTAGGGAATACGAGAGCGGTAGTCCGCCAAGAGAGTCTGGCTTGTTGGAATTGACATCTTCCCGCCCAAGCAGTATTCTCACAGTTTCCCGGGCGTCAACCCTTTGGACGGCTGTCTTTACGAATGAAGGATGCCATGCCCTGCCGTGCTAACCCACCCTTCTCGGGACGCCTGGGACTATAGCCCGCCGGGGCCCTGTAGGGCGCCTCGGACGGTTGGGAACACTGGCCCACTCAGGTTGCACCGCTGATCTTGGACAATACCCGGGTCAAGACCATCAATGAACCCTTCCTTACGATTACCGAGGCTGGTTTCAGTTTCCTTATATTTTGCAAGGACTTCGCCTTTCTTCTCCTCAGCTGGTGAAGCCAGCGAGATCTTAGCAGCGCCGAATCCGTTTGCAGGGACGACCCCACCGGCAACATCAGAAGGGTTCGCAGCGGCGCACTTCAGGTTCTCGAGGGGCCCCTCGGTGCGATCGCAATCCTTGTCGTCTTTGCGAAGATCTCGGCGCCCGTTACGGGCAGGGCTAAAGTCGCGGTAAAGCACTTCTGTGCACAATTCGCTCGCATCGAGTGCGAAGGAAATTTGACTTTGCGACTGCGCTTGACCCTTTTGTTGATCACGCCCATCCAGTGAACGGGAACAAAAAGACACTGTCATAGTTAGCAAGCTACACTATTCTAGGAGAATAAAAATCTACCGTAAGGTATCTAGGAATCTTGGTGATGCAACTTGTCTTAGTGTACGAGCGAGATATATCTACCCAAGATTGGACTGTGCTTGGGGATTTCCGCGGCCAATTCTGCAAGTAATTCATCACGAAAATAATTGATTGAACTAGAAATTTGGCAGTTAAGGTTTGACAAAGGTTTGGACAAACCCCGTGGGTGACGTATCCTGGTTTTCCTCGTCGCATCTCAATGTCTACACCATTTCACCAGAAAGGTCCTGGTCAATAAAAGAATCCCAGGTTGGGAACCGCTCTCCTCAGAGACCAATCCTTTGCTTTTGTTTTAATTATGAGATTATATGAGAGTACCATTCTTCCGCATATTGTTGTCCATAATGGCCATACTTTCCCTTCTTTGCAAATAGTGTGAATAAGGTGTGAAGTTCCTCCAGAAAACCGATGCGTATCACCAGTCCTATGGCTCGCCCTATTTGGCTGTAAAATTCTGCTTCATCTTCAGGCAGCCCGTCTTTGTGAGTGTTCTTTCGGCCTGTAGTTTGACCGAGCGGGCGGGGGTCGATCAGATGATTATCGGCTTCAATAGAGGGCGATAGGTGAGGTTGTCCATCGTGGCGGTTTTTCGCCCGGCTCACTGCTTTGATTAGTGAAGTTCCAGATCCTTTTCTCGAACTGCCGTTGTCGCTTTTGGTCCTATTTATTGCAGGATCAGCCTGGATTCGCCACGATCGTGGCACGTTTATTTATCATCGCGACCATTGTTTTCGATCCTGGTGAGTTTAGCAAACACTAAATTTCCGCAGAATTGGATTGTACATACCTCTGTCGGGTTCTTCATTTTCATATGGTATCCCATATAGCTCATAAAATCTCAGGCCATCACTGATATCTCCTTGTTGCAACATGGCGAGATCAGTAATGAAACCTCCGTTAAAAGCAGCCCTATTGCCCTTTTGTACAGTAGTGACACCTCTGGAAGTTGTCCGCCTCGTCAACCGCGGGCAATTGTAAAAGATCCGCAGGTGTTTTGCTAACTGCAACACGGTGCTGAGGTTCCATCATTGCCGCCCATACCGCAGTCTCTACTTTGAATTTTTGGAAACTCTCGCCAATCTCCCTTGTTCTGTTATCCGCCTCTCTCTTATTCTCACATCCGCCCCTCTTGCTCTCACACCAAGAGCAGCTATCTCCTTTTTCATCGCTTCCAGATTTGTCATGATTGTGGGCCCCTTATTGTTAACATATGTGTAATATGGGCCTCCCAATCCAGTGAAGTACTCCCCGCGAACTTCCCGTGCTGCTTGTCGTAGTCCACGTAGCGCAAAAACTTTCTCTTTCTCGGGATTCGTGTCGGTCGGATCTTGACATCCAACCAGTACCTCGGTGTGATGACGCTCCCCGGGTTGTTGATCGCGAGGTGTTACAGGGGGTGTACAAGTAGTTGGATGGAGCTGAGAAACGGGGGCGGACGAGAAATTGGAGGAGCGAGCACCATTCATTCGGAAAAATGCCGCGAGGGAACGACATCCTTCCACAATTAGCTTTAGCGAAATCTTTGGCACAGATGCGGAAAAGTATCATACCGGAAGAGTATCAGAAGATCATCATTTACTAAGGGTTCAGGTGTTGTCAAGAAAAATAAGAAGTAGGTTAATTCTATCTGGGAGGTTCAGTGCGAGATAGGGGTAAGGCGAGAGGGTAAACAGGAGGTGTTTGTACAAAGTGACGTCTAGCGACGGTTGTGGAGGAGAAAGCGTTTTCACCTGGTATCATAGTAAAGGGGCTCCCACCATGTCTTGTTTGCACGCAACGAGCAACGTAATACCACACGCCAGTTGGAACTAGCCATAGGATCTACAATCTCTGATTATCGGCGATGATTGTTTTCTTTTACTTTCTTATCGCCTGCTTTGTTTTTTTCCTGTGTTCCACTCCCCACCGACCATCAACTCTTGCGGGGTATTCACTAGACCGTAAAGCTCATGATTCAGTACCCTTGGGAGTGGAGGGTGCACAAGACACAAAGATCATCAGAGACGGGTTAGCGAGAGCCAATATCCACATCTACTTCTACTACAGCCCGGAATATGTGCTACTCGTTGAAATCCACCCTTTGATCTCAACTTCAAACGCCGGTACTCCTGGACCGCCGGAAGTATTTGTCCGGGTAAAGCCAGGCCACGCCTTGTGGAGTGTCAACTTCTTCTCGCCGTTAACACACTATCAGAAGTGATATCTGATATTGTCTTTAAATACACGGCGCCCATAAACTTCCCGGTCAGGTCCTTGATATTTTACATCATGATGGGCCATTCGGTCTGTTGGCCAGGCAGAACTGCACGGATATTTGAACCACTCAAAATTTTGATTCTGTTATTCATATTTCTATATATAATCGAACCATCGTTGGTAACTCAATGAGATGTATATCCCAGGAAGAAATCCAGAAGGACTGCACTGGAGCTACTGGGTCCACTCCAGAGTGGTATGATCGGCCCAGTTCCCCGCAGAATGTGTGCCTGTTAAGTTAAGAGCTCTCATCAAGACCTCCGTAGGCGGCCTCGGGGTAGCGGCTTTTGATTCATCGGTGAGGCAAAACCACGGAGTCGGTAAAGCAGTTGAAGATTCTCGACTGTTATAGTCACTTTTTTCCTACATTTAATTGATTGGTGGGGAAGAATCATAGGCATTTAGGGAGCAATTGATGTCCGCGGTAAGGTTGGAGTTCCAGTCGTTCTTTTTATATTAACTGATCTCGAGGTTCCGAATGGTCCGCGGCAGACTGGATTGGACCGCTAGTCCTGCCGGAAGTCAAGTCTAGTCTAATGGTGGAAATTACGAGTAGACCGACTTGGACAGTCCGGATTATGGGACTGACTAGGCTAGGACCTGTCTAACCAGGCCCGCCAAGCAATAGGATATTCAAGGACCATTGACCGAATTAGCATCCTATTTTGCTTTTTACCATTTTTATCACAGTTTATTACGTTCAAATCAAGATTTTCTTGATTAAACCCAGTGTTTTCGTGGGTTATACTGCAGAGTCTCAGGAGAGTCAGAATGGAAATAGTGCCTCGTTTAGATTAGGGGCGGTGAAAATAGATTCACGAGTATCAATTTTTTTACGTAGCACTAGATGATTGATATTACATGACTAGGCAACTATTTATAAAGACCGGTCTGGGACCAGTCCAGACCAGACCAGACCACCCGAGTTAGTCAAGTCCAGTCACGGTATTGACCAGAATTGGCAAGTCTGGTCCGGCCTCCAAGACCTGACCAGTCGGATATTCGGAACCCTGACCGAGCTGCAATTTCAATATAATTTATTTATCCTTGTATCAAGAGGAATGGTTGGTGAATACTTAGGGCCTATTAAGGAACGCCGTAACCATTCCACAGACAATGGTTCTTGTCCTTCCGTTCCCTTCGGTTTTAACACCATCCTTATGTATGGGGAAAGGTGGCCCAGCGGAGCGGTCGCAGCGTTGCCAGGGACGCTCTTAGAATTTGTGCCAATCTAAACTTACCTCCCTCAACCCTTTCCATGATTCGAAGGTGAGGAGGGATGAATTCCTGAGCACACCGACATTATTGGCGAAACATCTGCGGTTGCACTTCTGCTATGATACCGAGCCATAACCAAAATACACTCTCGCGGCTGAGTGCAACGGAGACCGAGTGATCTCTCATGGTGTTGGCCATTAACTTTGTATTTAAACATTTATTCTGTAACTTGGTATGAACTGTAAATGTTGTTACCTGACATGTATAAAAGAAATACTTTGGGTGAGTGTGCGCTATGTCAGTTCTGAAAAATCCATATTTTTCGCTTTATCTTACTCCACTTACTTTTGATATAGCGATGATCATGTGATATCACTCTCAAGTTGAATCCCTTGGCATCTTGGCGCATGTTTTCTACCCTGAAAGTCAGGCGAGATGGCCGGACGAGGCACTGGTATTTGGGCGGAGGAGGAGCATAGGGGAGGGAGCAGTGCGCCGGATCGCTGTGACAAAGTGAAGAACCGAGAATGCACTGTGGACCGCTACATGACTACAGTATTCCCGGGGGGCCTAGGCGAATCGCGCGAAATCACTCAATTGTATACTATTTACAAGATTGCGGCTGTTGGGCTATGATGGCAAAACTATGTCTTGGTAGGTTATTCAACCCAAAACAGAGGTAACTATTGGACGCAGGATTACAGGTTGAAAGGCGAGCAAGCAATCTTGGAAGAAAGTGTGGTGAAGATTTTTATATCATTGTTACATTCTAATTTACAAGCGGGCAGGTGAGCCCGGCACCGCGCATTATAATACAGCCAGAGGGGTATGGGTTCCACCTACAACGGGTTATTATAAGGAAAATGACACTATCAGAAAGGGAACTAACCTCCAACAACCAGGGTTTTGATTCCCTACTCGGGTACCCTAGCGACCCCCTCCCCGATATAGTGTGATAATTATTATTGTTACATTATAATTTACAAGCAGGCCGGTGAGCGCGGCACCGCACGGTATAACAAAGCCAAAATGTTTTGACTCGCACCTACAATGGGTTATTACAAGGAAAACGGCACTATCAGCGAGGGAGCTAACCTGGATCAGTGATAACTTTGACTCTGTGCCTGCCTGACTGCAGTAGACCAGCCTGGCGAACTCTCCTCACCTTCCTTTCCAAGATCTCTGGCCCTCAAATAAATGTGGTCCAAGGCACGAAGACGCTTTTATTCGTCTGGGGGTGATGTTTATTGCAAGACCCATTCTAGTTGAGTCGTTTTATATGGCTACATAACTGGTCCTGCGATTATGGATCGAATTCGCGGTCCCCAATACCATACGCACCGCCCCACGTCTGCCCCATCCTAACATATCGAGCCCTATAGCCTGAGGGCACTTATGATACATAAACCGCTGTTCTCATGGACCCGAATGAAAATCCACAACTGTGGTTTATCATGTGCGGGTCATGATCGAGGTTTTCTCGAGTAGGTCATGCTCGATCGCCCGCCATCATAGGGGTCTCTGGATCAGATAATGATTGAGCAGGGCTCTGATGATCTGCTCGGTTTGCTCGAGCAGGGGCACGGCTGGACCATACTCGAGTATGCTCGATCATGTTCAATCACCTTGTGTCTATATATGTCTTAGTAGTCGTCTTAGAGTCCATAAAGAAGTCGCACTTAGTAATGGTGGCACTTCGCAACTCACCGTAATCATGCATGCTAAATCATGCTCGAGTCGTGACCGTTCTCGATTGCTCGCCCATACATCGGCACTGTACCGCCCTTTTTCGCATAACTCGAATAAGGACCAGAGTCAGCGCTGGTCTCTGCATGGGTTATAATACCCATCAACTGGCACTAGTGCGTCAAAGCGCGCAGTCCGTCCGTCCTTAGGTGCGGACCAGACGGGCATCTTGGAGTTCGTCCAGACCATTGCCCTCGAACGACGGGCGGGCCTTGCAGGTTATGAGAAGAGCCTGCAGAAAACCGTCGGGAGATGCCATTTGTTCTAAGACTGCGCGGACCGGGCGTCAACCATTTGGACGGCCGTGTTTATGAAAGCAGGACGCCATGCCCTGCCGTCCTCACCCACCCTGCCTGGGACGCCCTGGGCTACAGCTCACCAGGGCCCTTTAGGGTGCCCCGGACGGTGGGAACACTGGCTTGTACAGGTCACCCCGGTTGCACCCCTCAACCTAGCCAACCCCAGGGTAAATTTCATCAATCAACCCTTGCTCCCCATCACCGAGGTTGACTTCGACTCCTTTAAATTTTGCCATGGCCTCGCCTTTCTTCCCCTCAGCTGGTGCAGCCAGCAGGCTCCTAGCCGCGCCAAATCCTCTAGCAGGGACCACCCCACCGGCCACATCATCAGGGTTCGCAGCCACACACCCGGGGTTCCCGGGAGGTCCTCGTGTGCGATTGCAATGCTCGGAGTCTTTGCAGAGATCTCGGAGTCGATTTCTCGCAGGATTCAGCTCGTGACGAAGCACCTCGGTGCAGCGATCGGTCTGATCGATATGGTAAGGAAATATGACTTTGCGATTGCACTTGACCCTTTTGCTGATCTCGCGATTCCAGTGAGCTCGAACAAAAAGACACTGTCGTAGTTAGCAAGCTAGACTGTGCTAGAAGAATAGAAACCTACCGTTAGGTATCTAGGAAGCCTAGAGATGCGACTTGTCTTAGTGTTCGAAGAAAATCGACCCAAGCTTGGACTGTGCTTGGAGATAGCTGCGGTGAACACAGCAAGAAAGCCATCGCGATGATGCTTGCTTGAACTAGAAACTTGGCAGTTAAGGTTGACGCAGGTTTCGACGATCTCCATGTGTGGCGTACCTTGGTTTTCCTCGTCGCATCTCCGTGTCGACACCATTTGATCAGTAAGGTACCAGTCAATAAAAGAATCCCAAGTTGAAAAATACTGTCGTCCGAGATTTATCCTTTGCTTTTGTTTTAATTGTGAGATGATATAAGGCAAACATTCTTCCACATCTTGTTGTCCAAAATGGCCATACTCTCCCCTCTATGCAAATCATGTAAACGAGGTGCGAAGTTCCACTAAAAAGGCTATGGATGCCGGCCCTCCTATGGTTGGTCCCATTTCCTTGTAAAATTCTCCTTCGTCTTCAAAATTCTCCTTCGTCTTCAGGCTGCCCTTCTTTGTTTGTATCGCTTCGATGCGTAGGTTGTCCCAGAGAACAGGAGTTGATCGGATGATCACCAGCTTTGGTAGAGGGTGATAGTTGCAATTAAATCACCTGGCATTGTTGGCCATGCTCACTGGTTGGATTGGTGAAACCCGAGAACCATCTCTCGAACTGGCTTTGTTGATTTTGGTCACAGTTCCCCGAGGAGCGGCCCGGATTTGCGAGCATCGTGGCACGTTGATTAATTATCGCAACCATCGTTTTCCCTGCTAGGGGCTTTAGCAAACAATAAATATTAGCCAACCAGGATTGTACATACTTGTATACATTTCTGCATTTTCGCAGGCTATCCCATACAACTCTTGAAAAAGGATATGAGTCTCCTTGATATCGCCTCAATACATCATCGCAGTATCAGGTACAAAACCTCCCTTGTGGGCAGCCATGTTGCTGGTTCGTACAGACGTGGCACAGTTGGAAGTTTCCCGCCCCGTCAACCACCGGTAATTGTAACAGAACTGGAGGCATATTGCGACTGCAACAGGGTGGAGAGGTGGCATCGTTGCGAACCATGCCACGGTCTCTCTTATTGTCACATCTACCTCTCTTGCTCTCTCGTCCTCTCTTATTCTCAGGTGAACCTTTTTCAATCTCTCATCACTCTCCGTCCTCACCACATCCGTCTCCCTTTTTATTGCTTCCATATTTGCCGGGATTGAGGACCCCTTGTGATTAACATACGCGCAATATGCGGCCCCCAAGTCAGTGAAGTAGTCCTTGCGAACTTCCTTTCCTGCGAGTGCTAGTCCACGTACCGCAAACATTTACTCTACCCAAGGATTCGTTTCGGTCAAAACCTGACATCCAACCACTGCCTCCGTGTGGTGGGGCTCCCTGGGATGTTGATCGTGAGATGTCGGGGGCTGTGTTCAAGTAGTTGGATGGAAGTGAGATAGATGTTTAGAGGAGAAATTAGAGCATCGAGCATGGTTCATTCGGAAAAATTCCGGGAGGGAACGAACTCCTACAGTTAGCATTAGCAACGAAATTTTCGGCCAGGATGCGGGAAGGTACCAGAAGTGTGGCAGAAGACCCTGATTTTCTTAGGGTTTAGCGGGGGTCACAAAAAACGTGAGATATGTTAAGCTGATGTATCGTAGGTGGTTCGGTGATAGATACGGAGAAGAGATTTTTCAATGCGAAGAGGTTGAACAGGAGGTTTTTGCACTAGGTGACTCTCTGGGAAGACTTTGGAGGGGTGGGGCTTGTTCACATGGTATGTTCCGGACAGTAAAAATCAACCCTTTGTGTATTGAGAATCGCTGACTAATCCACAAGATACTACTCACTTTTTTATTTCTCTTTCTCTTCCTGCCTATAAATCATGAACCATTTATTACTAAAGTTTTATTTCTCTATTATGATTAAATGAATAATATAATGAATATATATACAAAGTTCTAGATTCATTTAACTTATAAATGAAATAAACCCTTTCACATAACGGGTACTTTGTATTATAAAGGAAAAGTACTATGTCTTTAGATATATAATCTCTTCTCTATTATAATGCATTTTAATAGGTTTTCTAGAAATACATGGAGAAATATTTTGATAATTTATGTGTTAGGACTATGTATTTAGCTACAAATAACTTAATAGCCTCTCATACTATTATCAGAAAATTGTCCTAACTTTATATAATCATCAACCATTACTCTTATACACATTTTAGCATTATTTTTAAATGTGTAAGATCGCATATGGGGTTTTTGACCACTCCTAGTTTCCAGCCACGACAACAACCAAGTTCAACCATTACAAACATCACAAACCATGGACAGAACAACCTTAATATGGATATTTGAGAGAAAATGATTGCCTTA
Source organism: Tuber melanosporum (assembly GCF_000151645.1). Classification (NCBI taxonomy): domain Eukaryota; kingdom Fungi; phylum Ascomycota; class Pezizomycetes; order Pezizales; family Tuberaceae; genus Tuber; species Tuber melanosporum. The sequence continues at coordinate 59,869 of NW_003298815.1, read as the reverse complement.
GCCCTTGCTGCAATTGATAATGGCACCTAGGAGAGAAAAGCAGTAAGTGAGTATGGCATCCCACGATCAATGTTGCAAAGTCACCAGGCTGGTAGGTCTACAGCACATTCTAGTCACTCTCATCAACAATGCCTATCCCCAGACCAGAAAAAGTATTTGTGTACCCGAACTCTTGAACTAGAAGCATGCAGCTATGCTACATCACATTCAGGTATAAGAGAAATGGTAACCCTTATACTCATCCTCTCTGGAGACACCAAGCCTTTAGGCTAACGATGGGTTTCAATCGTTATTAAGAGAAAACCCGGTATTGAAAGTATCATTAAGTATCATTAGCAGGCCAATTGAAGCAACTCGAATTAAAAAGACCCAGCCTAGCGACATCCATGACCTTTACAAGCGATTCAATACAATTCACACCAAGCACAACACCCAGCAGGCAAATATATAGAATATGGATGAGGATGAGATTGTCTTGTATGTTTATGCTAATTCTTAGAAGTGGTGAGCAAGGGAGAAGAGGAAAACCTATATTCAATCACCTAAAAATAGAGAGTAGGTTTCTGTTATTGAGGAAACCAATGCCTGCAGTCACTGTATTTGTCCCTTAGTAATATTCAAAGAGAAAGATGTCCAAAAACTGAAGTTTAGTGAAAAGAACATTCCCGACTAGCTTATTACTACCATATCGAAGGACTGGACTTTTAATAATATTGAACAATGGTGGCTAAAAAACGGTACTTATAGCAGAAACAGTACAGACACTTCCTACCTATTCCAGTCATGTTCTGCAGCTCTTGGACTTTGGAACATTCTTACCACTGAAGTCTCACTACAGGAAGGAAATTGCTGACCTTACCCACCTTGATCATACTACTCCGGTAAAGAAATATTACTTCGTCCAGGTGTATCAGAAAGTACGTGAGGAACCTTTACTACTCGCACCCTACGGGCTAGCTGGGCTGCTGCTGGTTTATTCCCTTGGAACTTAAGCAAAACTCTCAACTCCCCACAACTTCATTGATCAAAACCCACCTCCTCCCCTGTTTCCCCAGCTACACCTAAGCGGTCCAGAAATGTTAATAATTTTGATCTTCACATTACACCCAAAGACCCTCGCGATATTCACCATTCTGTAAAGCAGCTTGGTCAGTTGACCCAAGATCAGCAGACTGTATTTTACAAGATACAAGAAGCACTCAGACAACTAACTGCTGAGCAGGCCACCTCACATACAACCAACCAACACCTAAAACTTCAGATTGATGAGTTGGAAAGTAAGAAAAAGAACAAGAAGGTTGTTCTTGATCCCAATACTGTCTTTGAAAAATGTGGAAAGCATACGGAGATTATTAGAGGAGGCAGAAAAGGCATAGATAGTAGCTGAGGCAGAGAAAGCTAAAATTGCGGAAAAAAAGGCTCTGGCAGAGGCTAAGCAGCCATCTGCAGTGGAGGAAGCATTAAATACCTCTAAAGCTTTACAAAAGCAGCAAATGGAAGCCTGTATGTTTAAATGGCAGTTGTAGATTAGAAATATTTTGTATTCAGCCGTTGTGCCAAGGTGGCCGGAAACTAGTGGTGGCCGAAAACCCCCTGCGCGATCTTATTGAACTCAGAACTATGCAAAACAAGTTCCTAGTTCTAAAAAAAAAATGATTTACCGGGCTCAAATATTGCTTGATTTCTTTGTGGCACTGTAAATGTCTTTAGATTCACTAAAATTAATGACTAAATATACAACCTAAAAAAAACATTATACAATAGTTGTGGTTGGTAATAGCATTTTTTCATGAGGTGTTCATCTGGGAAAAAAAGAGGGTTGGTTTTTACTGTCTAGAACCCTATCCAGAGGGTTCCACCATGTCTTGTTTCCATGCAACGAGCAACCTACAGTATGATGCCACGACACTCCGGTGGGGATCAGCCAAAGGACCAGCACTCTCAGATTATAGACGATAATCATTACAATTTACTCTCTCATCTCCTGCTTTGATTTTTCCTTTGTTTCACTTCCCACCGACAATAAAATCGTGTAGGGTCTTCGATAGACCATAAAACTGACGTTTTGGTGCTCTTAGGACAGGTGTCACATAAGACACAATGATCATCGGAGACTCGCTAACGAGAGCTAATATCCACATCTACTCCTACAGCAGGCTGTGGTCCGGACCACGGGTCGGCAGTCCGGTCAGTCAGGCCTTGGTTTTGAAAAGCCTGAGTCAGTCCGGTCGAAATTTTCAGCGGCCGCTAAAACCCGGCGGCACCCACGCAACCGCCCGGCCGAGTCTTGGCGAAATCCAGGTCAAAGCAGCCAGATGCCCTGGCAAAGCCAGTGATCCCAAGCGGCCAGTCCGTCCGGCTTTGGCTGCGGCTGGACTGGCCCAGGCTTTTTGAAACCACGGCCGGACTGGCCGGACTGCCGGCCCATGGTCCGGACGATGGTCTGGACTGACCGCTTGGGATCACTGGATGCTGTACGGCTGATATCAAAAGCAAAAAATTACAAGCAGTCAGATGGATTATGTAACTCATAGTCGGAGTTGTAGTATAACTATAGGTATCATGTGATTGCCAAGATATATATAGATTGATCGAGGTTGCTCGAGCGTGATCTGAACGTATCCATCACTACTCTCTCACAAGTAAAGTCCGATATTGTCTTTCAACACACGGTGTCTCTAAACTTCTCTGCCAGGTCCTTGATCGTTTAAAACATCTTGGGCCATTCCGTCTGTTGACCGGTCGAACTGCACAGCATTAGAACCATTTTTTGATTCTGTTGTTCGTATTTCTAGATGAGCGGGCCCTCCTCGGTAACTCAATCAGATGTAGATTCCATGAAGCAATCCAGAAGAACTGCACGGGAGATATTTGATCCACTCCGGCGGGTATCACTGGCCTAGTTCCCCGCAGCATGTGTGTCGGTTGAGCCATGAGCCCTCATCAAGACCTTCGTAGGCGGTCTCGGGGCAGCAGTTTTTGACGCGGGGGTGCAGCGAACCACGGAGTCGGTAAAGCGCTTGGAGATTCACTGCTGTTATATCATAGTCACCTTTCACCTACATTTAATCGATCGGTGGGGAAAGGTTGTAGGCGTTTGGGGAGCAATTGATATCTGTGGTAAGGCTATCTTTGATCGTTTTAGGAGATGGAATCCGCCTATTTCTACAAAAAGGGTTGTGCAAGGAGCGAGTTCCGCTAATTCTTTTATCTTACCTGATGGGCATCAAGAGTAATGGTTGGTGAATACTTAGGCCTGTTAGGCAACCCCGCCACCTGTCTCCATACGAAAATTCTTGTCTTCCGTTCACTTCGGTTTCGAAACCGCAATTCGGTGTGAGGAAAGGCCGCCGAATGGAAAGGTCGGGGGAATTGGCAAACGGACCCTTAGCTCTTAGTGCTAACATTTAGCTTACCTCCTTCAAACGCTCTCTATGATACCCAGGTGGAGAGTGATGAATCTATGAGCACAGCGATATTATTGGCTAAGCCTCCGTGGTTGCACTTAGTGATGGGCTAGATCATGATCGAGCAGTTATCGAGCATGCCCACTGATCCAGTATAGTCGATTATGCTCGAGTCTAGCCGGCCACGGTCAACCTTTCTTCACCATCACTGTATGCTAATATCACGAGGAAAATCCTTACTCTCAACGAATTTAAAACTTGAGTTGGTTTTGACAATCATCGCAACCATCAATATATCGTATTCCTTTATACCGAAGAACCGACAAGGTGCCTGAGGACCTCCAGCTTCCTGTGTGAGTGTGAATCGACTCGGATCGGGTCACTTCCGTATTGCGGGTCAGCTGTTTGCCTTTAGGTAACCGACAGGATCCTTATGGCCACACTCCGGAGGCGATAGTCTTCCTCGACGCGTTCAGAAACGGGCAAGAAGTGTAGTTGTGGGATATTTTGAAGCGTACGGGCACCAACTATAACGCCACGCATGTCGTAGGAGACTACGAGAGCGAGGACATTTTATGCAAGAGAGGTGGGAGGTAAAGCGTGTTAAAGAATCAATAGGAAAGTGTGTTGTCGAGGATATGATATGTTATCGATTGTGCGGCGTAGAGAGTGTTTATATAAATAGGTGATATCACATGATTACCAAGATGGATATAGATATATACATATATAGATAGAGTGATCGAGCATGATGCTAGCGGTTACCTTGGTGTTTAGACTTTTGTTCTGAGACTTGGTGTAAACTGTAACCGTTCTTACCTGACAGGCAGACAATAAATGTTTTGGATGAGTGTGCGTTATGTCCGCTGTGAGAAATACTTATTTTTCGCTTTATCGTACCCCACTTACTTTGGAATAGCCAGGATCATGTGACATCACCAACACATTGAATCTCTTGGCATCCAGGTGCATTTTATACACCGCATGACCTCGTTGGGAGGATTAAAGTAGGTCTCGTGGCGGTCAACGTAGCCAAAAAACACCGATTCACTACCTTTGTTCTGAAAGCCGGTCCCAGTGGGGGACTCGAGTTCGTTGGCGAGCGCGTCAAGGTAAAGATCGATTCATCGAGAGAATCTATTATTTGACTTGGGTAGTCAGAAGAGGTGGCCGGGCGAGGCGTTAGTGTTTGGGCGGAGGAGGAGCATAGGGGAGGGAGGAGTACGCCGGATTGCGGTGAAAAAGTGAAGAACCGAGAATACAATATGGACCGCTACATAACCACGGTAGTCCAAAGGGGGGGAGGGCAAATCGCAATCACGCAACATCACTCGATTATAGACTTTTCAAAGGTTGTGGTTATTGCACTAAGACAGTAAAACTACGTCTTTGTAGGTTATTCAACCCAACACACAGGTGACGGTGGATCCCTGGACTACCGGTCGAAAGGCGGGCAATCTGGGAGGAAAGTATTGTGAAGGTTTTTTTCGTATTATTGTTTCTTCCAATAGTCTTAACTTCTAATTTACACGGGGGCCGGTGAGCGCGGCACGGCACGGCATAACAAAACCAGAGGGTTATGGCTCCCACTTAAAATGGGTTATTACAAGGAAAACGGCACTATCAGAGAGGGAAATAACCTGCATCAGCCACGGTTTTGATTCTGTGCCTAGGTATCTCCGCGACCCTCTCCCCACGATAGTACCACCACAAATATTCACCGCGCCCCTTTTTGACATAACTGCAATAACGACCAGACCCGGAACAAGTACTTTCATGAGTTATAACACGAATCAGTTTGTACAGCCCACTCAGGTTGCACCCCTCATCTTGGGAAATAACCTGGTTAGGTTCAATCAACCATTGCTCCCCATCACCAAAGTTAGCTTCCTTAGATTTTGCCACCGCCTCTCCTTTCTTCTCCTCCTCCGCTGGGGAGCCGAGCGGGCTCCTAGCCGCGCCGAATGTGTTGGCAGGGACCACCCCACCGGCAACAGCATCAGGGTTCGCAGTAGTGGACTTGAGGTTCACGAGGGGTCCGCCGGCGCGATCGCAATCTGCTGCGTCTTTGCGATGGTCTCGGAGCCCATGTGGTGCAGGGCTATGGCCGTGGCGAAGCACCTCCATGCAGAACTCGGTCGCATCGAGTTCAAAAGGAAATACGACTTTGGGAGTGAACTTGACCCTTTTGTTGATCTCCCGATTCCTGTGAACCGAACACAAAGACACTATCACAGTTAGCAAGCTACACTATTCTAGGTGAATGGAAAGCTACCGTAAGGTATCTAGGAAGCTTCGTGATGCGACTTAACTTAGTGTACGAAGCATATATACCCAATCTTGGACTGTACTTGGTGATCACCGCGCTCAAGCCCGCAAGCAATCCATCACGAAGATCATTGCTGGAACTAGATATTTGGTAGTTAAGATTGAGAAAGGTGTGGACATTCTCTGTGAGTGGCTTGTCCTGGGGTTCCTCGTCGCATCTCAGTGTTGACACCATTTGACCGGAAAGGTCCTTGCCAATAAAAGAATGCCAAGTTGGGAAGCACTCTCCTCCGAGGCCAATCCTTTGCTTTTGTTTTAATTGTGAGATGATATGAGGGTACCATTCTTCCGCATCTGGTTGTCCATAATGGCCATACTTTTCCTTCTTTGCAAATCGTGTGAATGAGGTGCGAAGTTCCTCGATAAAGGCAATGGCTGTCAGTCCTCCGGTGGTTAGTCCTATTTGGTTGTAAAATCCTGCTTCATCTTCAGGCAACTCGTCTTTGTTAGTGTTCCTTCGGCCCGTAGGTTGGCCTAGCAAACGAGAGTCAATCAGGTGATTACCAGCATCGGTAAAGGGTGATAGGAGCGGTTGTAGACAGTGGCATTTTCGCCCGGCTCACTGCTTGGGTTGGTGAAATTCAATATCCTTTTCTCGAACCGCCGTTGTCGCTTTTGCTCGCACTCCTTGGAGGAGCGGCCCGGATTTGCGAGCTTCGTGGCACGTTGATTAATTACTGCAACCATCGTTTTCGATTCTAATGGCTTTAGCAATCACTAAATGTCAGCATGATTCGATTGTGCATACTTGTGTAGGGTTCTTTATTTTCGTATGGTATCCCATATAGCTCATAAAATATCAGAGCATCCTTGATATCTCCGCGTTTCGTCATGGCGAGATCAGTAATAAAACTTCCGTTATGAGCGGCCCTATTGCCACTTTGTACAGCAGTGGCATGGACATTGTCCGCCCCGTTGACCGCCGGTAATTATAAAAGAACCGCAGGAGTGTTGCGACTACAACACGTCTAAGAGGTTCCATCGTTGCCTGCCATGCCTCAAACTCTGCATTGAACTTTTGGACATTCTCGTAAGTTTCCCTTACTCTGTTTTGCACCTCTCTTGCTCGGTCATTCACGCTTCTTGCTCTGTCATCCGCCTCTCATTACCGCATCCATAGCAACTATCATCCTTCTCATTGCTTCGAGATTTTTCAAGATTGCAGACCCCTTATCGTTAACATACGTGTAATACGGGGCCCTTAAGCGGGGGAGGTACCCTTTGTGACCTTCCTTTTCGGCTAGTGCTAGTGCACGTACAGCAAACATTTCCTCTACCTGAGGATCCGTGTCGATCAGAACTTGACATCCACCCAGTAACTCCGTGTGATGAGGCTGGCGGGTTGTTGTTGATCGTGAGGTGTTAGGGGCTATTTACGAGTAGTTGGATGGAACTGAGCCTCAGTGGTAAAGTTAGAGGAGAAAGTAGATCAGCGAGTATGATTCATTCGGAAAAATGGCGCGAGCGACGGAACTCCTTTCACAGTTAGCTTTAACCAAATCTTTGGCAAGGATGTGGGAAGGTGTTATATCATACTGTACTTGAAGTGTGGCAGAAGACCCTTATTTTCAGCGGGATTAGGGGGAGTCGGAAGAAATGTGAGGTATCATATCTCATGCCTGGGTAGGTCTTTCCGTGTTGGATGAGATAAGACTTTTTTTTTTCTTTAATACGAAGAGAGTAGACGGGAGGAAATCTTTGCACAAGGTGACACCCAGGGAAGATTTTGGAGGAGAATGTTTTTCCACTTAGTATCCAAGAGGCTTCCACCAGGTCTTGTTTCAAGGCATCGAACAACGTAACATAACATGATACACCAGCGGGAACTAACCAAAGGGCTTTCAATCCCAGTCTATAGACCATGATCTTTCGCCTCTACAATTTTATCTCCTGCTTTGTTTTTTCATGTGTACCACTTCACACCGACCATCAAATATTGCAGGGCTTTCACTAGACAGTAAAACCAAGGCTTCATTGCAGTTAAGACTGGCCCAAATAAGACATAAACATTATCACAGACCGGCTAGCCAGAGTCAATATCCACATCTACTTCTACTACAGCCTGGCGCAGTGCTAACCGTTGAAATCCGGCCTTTGACCACAACTTCAAACGCTGGTGCCTCGGTACCTCTTGAAGTATTCGACAGTGTGAAGCCAGGCTGCAAGGACTAACTTAAAGTACGGGGACAAATTTTCATCCGGCACGACAACGGCAACCCCAACACCATCATATTTTTTTTACCTATGCAACCACAACTGGTTATAATAAACTAAAAATATAGGTATATATCCATCAATACTTTGTATACCATCTTTTTGCATCTAAAACATCAGCCACTCTCCTAGGTATAGATTTCTACAAACCTTCCATGAATTTTCCTTCAATATCATGAGTTCAAACCACATTCAGAGCTTCTGCTAAACATTTCCTAACAGTCTCTGGGCACCCCTTAGTCTTGTGAATGCCAGGAAAGTGCTGATATAGCTATTCCGTTAACCTGTTCCAACAGTAATGAATTGGATTAGGGTTTGGTAAATTGCAGTGCCAGTGCGTAACCTGTATATTGTTTTCTTTAAACCAAGCTGTTGTATCTCTTGCAGTATATATCCTTGCACCATCTTTCTGAAAGATAGGATTCTCAACTGTGTCCTCCACCTCCCGACAGGTATCAATTAAACCATTTTTAAAAACTCCAATATATACAATTCTGTTCACACTCATCTCAAAAATACGAATCAGAGAACCTTTACTTTTACCCCAAATACAGTCCCATGCTATGCACTCTATTCTAGGCCTCTTTATAACTCTTTGAATGCAGTTCTTATACCACTTTTCCTCTGATGTTCTTAGTAATTAATTATATTTGGGATCCTTAGACTTTGTAACTATGCATTCATCGCTAAAGATAACTCCATCAAACTCCTCCTTTATCTAATCGTTATACTAATTAGTTCAAGCTAGCCTCTTGATAGCATGTTTATTTTTCCGAAATGCTCTTTTGCTAGCTCTCCACTTCTTACTATTAACTGATACTAAAACTCACTCAATAGTCTGCAGAGAGGTTATAGATAAAGCGGTATCATGGAGCAATTCAGATAGTTATAGGCAGCATGCCTTGTCAAACTCTCTGGTCAAGTGGCGATAAGTTGTTGTATTGATAGTTTTTGGTCTTTATGGCATAGGGAGGTTGTTCTTATTACACCTCTCACGATACCAGTTGTAGAAAGTTGGAACAGTACTCTTGTGATAATTTGAGAGCTTTCCAATTTGTGCAAAAAATAGATTTGTTTTCTAGGAGCAACATTTTGCTCTTTCTGAATGTCTGTAAGATGGCCAGTATTTTTAGAGGCATGGTTGATAAGGTGTGCTTGATTGTAGATGTGGCATTTTCTCATGGAGTTGTCCGGTTACCACCCATTAGATGAAAATATTTGTCCGGGTAGTTTACAATGTGTTTTCACTACGCATTGTAGAGTGTCAAGTTCTGGTTCTCATTAGTATACTAGCATGAGTGAAATCCATTATTCTATTTTAGTAATTGGCATCTCTAACCTTCACAGATTGGTCCTTTATCCTTTTTCACCACATTAGTCCATTCCGACCTTTCAACCTGGTAAAGGCATCGTTATTAGAATCACTCTTTTACTGAGTCTATTATTCATATTTTCATATATATGAACACTCTTCAGTAACACAACCAGATGTATGTTCTATAAAGCAAGAAAGGAAACATAAAGTTCGTGACTAAGGTACTATACTGGTTATGAAAGTTGTGTAAATTTGATATTTGCAACAATTTGCCATTGGCCTACAGTGTCCTTCCAGACTGATCCTCAAGTAATGTATTATGGTAGTCATGACTCAACTCAGGTTGTCGCATATGCAGGATGTCAGTTTGTAATAGTATTGTCACAAATCAAATAAGAAGCAACCAGTTGCTATACTCTATTCGCCATCCACACCTGCAACTCGTATGGGTACTTGGTCATTTGGTTTGTTTTATGTTTTGCTTTAAGTATCACTTTGATACTTGGTTTGTTTTAATTATCATTTAATACTTGGTTTTGCTTTATGTTTTGTTTTAAGTATCACTTTAATTCTTGGCTTATTTTAAGTATCGCTTGATAATTGGTTTTCTTTTATGTTTTGTTTTAAGTATCGCTTTAATACTTAATCTGCTTTATCAAAGTGTATCACTTGGCATCTTTGTTTAGTTTTATTTATGCTAGACATGAACAGATTTGTGTATTTAAAGACTCCCCATTTCTATAATGGAAAAGCCAGACTTCGACAGCTAGTATTTCAATATACTTGGTTGAATACTTACCTCTTTGTTTTTTAGTACACCCTCGAAGCCTCTTTTAGTTCTCAGCTCTCGCCTCCACTTGGGTAGAGCAGGCCGCCTATCAACTATTATCCCATTTACCAATAATGTGATTTGAACCTGGCGAATATATTACAACATCCTGCTTCAGTACTGTATTCTCTAGTTGTAATAAGACACGGTACCACATTCTCCGGAAGTAAAGAATACTCTACATGGTCGCTCTTTACAGCTATATTAATACAGTTACAATTGAATTTGTATATTAAATTGTGTACTTTATAAACAAACTAATATTCTTAGTAATTTTCTGCTTGAAGTAGCTGCAGTTCTTGGCCACACTGCTTTTGCTCTGAGGGCCTAGTTGCAATAACTATGTGTTACTCAACATGGAATCATGTAGGTGGACATCCTCTACACTATTGGAAAACTGTTGTTTAGGCAATTAAGACAATTGAGTATGCGATGTCTCATCTAATGGATTCCTCAGAAATCTGATATCATAGTCAGCACTTTGTCAATGTTAACACTACCTGTAAAATAAGACATAATTCCACCACTATTGATGGTAGGTAGACATTCTATATTCTGTAGGTAGGTTAGCTTCAGGGAAACTCTAGTTGTTCAGTATGAGACATCGGGTCTAAGGGACACCCGAGGGATCTGATATCAAAGTCAGAACTTTATCAAAGTAAATGCTATCTCTAAAAAAATCTGTAACCCTGCTAGTATTACTGACTAGGGAACTTCTGGTATACAGCCAGAAGGCTATTGAGAAGGTAATTCAGACCCAATCTGTATCAGATGTTCAGTTCAAAGTATATTGAGGATTCTGAGGTCAAAGTCAGCATTTTACCAAAGTAAACAGCAAATCTAAAACATGCTTTACATCTCGTGATATTGTGCCAGGTAGACTTTCATTGTGTCAAGAAAATACTGGCCTTCAAAGAATCTAGACTGGGTACTATGCGACATCATGTGAAACTTGTTCACAAGGTGCTAATCATATTATCAGTAAATGGTACAATAGTTAGCTGGTGACCTGCTTTACCAGAGAGGAGGTGAGAGCTGGAAATTAAAGGAGGACTCGAGGGTGTAAGAAGCAACAAAAGGTAACTGTTCAACCAAGTATATTGAAATACTGTCTGTCGAAGTCTGCCTTTTCTATCTTAGAAATAGGCTGTCTTTAAATACATTAATCTTGTTCAACTCTAGCATGAACAAAACCTATCAAAGGTATCAATCGATACACTTTGGTAAGACTAATCTAGTATCAAAATAATACTTAAAACAAAAGTTAAAACAAATCTAAGTATCAAACGATACTTTAAACAAGCGAAGTATCAATTTGAGACTTAAAACAAAACATAAAACAAAACCAAGAATCAAACAATACTTAAAACAAGCCAATTATCAAAGTGATACTTAAAACAACATATAAAAAAAAACCAAGTATCAAACGATACTTAAAACAAGCCAAGTATCAAAGCACTACTTAAAATAACACATAAAACAAAACTATGTATCAAATGATACTTAAACAAGCCAGGTATTAAAGCGATACCAAAAACAACACATAAATCAAAACCAAGTATTAAACGATACTGAAAACAAAACTGATAACCGAGTACCCGTACCGGTTATATTTCCCAAAATAAAACATCTGTTCAAATAAAGACTATTAATTATGAACAGGAGAGTCCCAGAAACGAGAGGCTTTAATTTCCGCTATAAGTTCCTCATTAAAGGCATCACAGCAGGAGCACAAAGAAATTCTAAGAAAATATGAAACTCAAAGAAATACACATTACAGTAATTATGAATACCAGATTCAGGCTGTATGTCCAACCAAGTGTTATTGCAATCTAGGTAGTAATCTACCCAGAGGATAGCGAAGTAGTCTTCAGGTTAGAAAGCATTGTACTTCAACAACCTTCCAATAAGCTGTTGTCACAGCCTCTCATTGAGTTCCATGTAATTTGACATGATTATGTTATTTTGAGGGTAAATTGTGACTAGACAAGGTTGTCGAGTACTTGTTCTATAGTCAGATTCTCCTCATCGCTGCTTTCCAATTCCAACTTAACATATGCTATCCAAAATCAATCCCGGGCTTCTAGTTCAACTTACTATCACTCAGATTGTGGCATAATTGGTGTCTAGCATATTGTGATGTAATTAATCATAGGTGGTAGGAATAATTAATCATTTGATATATGGTCCTACTAACAGTTGTTCACCATGTTTATAGCGTGCTCCAGCCCTTTCAGTAGTTCCCAGCTTTGTTTGCTAGTTGTGTAACCTTTCTATTTGACCAGGAACTGATATTTTCCATGCCCAAAGTGGTGGTCTCGGATTTCTTCAACTTCCCATTCATCATTCTTATCAATAATGATCTGCACAAGTAAAGAATAGGTTCTTCCAGGGAACTTAGAGTTGTAATAAGGGTAGAAGGGTTTGACAGCTGATGTATTAAAGATAGCGGTATTGCGGCGATACATGCGTCTATTCATCTGGACAGTGTACTTTTTTGTACTCTGATTAAAGGATAAGCCCTTAAAAGGTCCTTGCCATCATGATTGTAGTTTCTTACTGCATCCAACATTAATAATAAACATGTTTCCATGGACTATAAGCATGTCACTAGGTGGAATAAATATATATTTGCGTCATTACTGCAGGGCAGTAGTGATACTTTGGCATTGTGCAGCTTTAACAGTGTAAAAAGCATCATTCCTGATAGCTTGATAGTGGTTTAAGTGGTTATCAGAGGTAGGAATAGAGGAGTTCTTGAATAGAATTGTTGGCAGGTGAGAGTATTTGTGGCTAAATATCACCTTGTATCGAGATATTCCTACAGTATTTAAATGTCTGGTATTGTTATAAGTAGTGAGCTCAGCGAGGACGGATTCCCAGTTGGTCTGTTTTTCATTAATCTTATTTGGAAGTCCAGTCTTAACATTATGGACTTTCATTCATCTTGGTCATTCATTTCATGATGTTCACGATCAGCCATAACGTACTTGATTCCAAGGGAAGTCAAGGTTTGTTTCTAAAGTCTGGCTGTGAAATGGGGATCAGCATCACTGACAATAGATAATGAGTGTCCATAAGAGGTAAATTTGTATCGTTGAAAATTATTTCAGGTGTCCGTGTATGAGTCAGTGATTTTCCTTGGTATAAGCCATGGGTATCTGGAGAATTGATCCACAGCTACCGAGATAGTCTCATATCCAGCGGACCTGTTGAATCGGCCTGCGGAGTCGATAGTAACAGATTTGAACATCATGCAAGATAATTGGAGTGTCTGGGCTTTCCCATCAAATAGCTGTGTTTATTTCTTATTAGCCAGGCAGAGTTCACTTTATTAGACGAAATCACGGAAATCCTTTCACATTTCGTACCAGTAAACATATTCTGAGATATATTGGAGGTTGCAGTTGGCACTGTAGTGTCTTTTGTTGTGGATTTCAGTAATGATGTATTCCCTAATAGTTGTTCCATTGAACATGTAGCCTTTTGGGATATATCAACAATGTTTACCATAGTGAGTGCTGTTATGGACCATGCTATTGGATATGTTGTAGGGGGTGAGATATCCATATGTGGAGCTGTCCATAGCTTTGAAATACAAGGGATCATGGTAGTATCGTGCTATCATTAGGCTTCGGACAGAGGAGGTCAATTCAACCATAGTTGATCTAACATGTCCTTTATCCTCAATCAGGGTTTCTCTTGTCAGTTCGATATGGTCATCCTTTTCTGCAATTGTTTCATAAAACTGTCAGCGATGTTCAAAAATTTTACGTTGCACGGCACAAATGATTGTTAAATTATTTTATCCTTGGAAGGGTCTACCAAATACATGTCATGAATCAACTATGGATAGTAAGGATGGTGGTACTGACTGTGTAAGGTGTAGATGAGATGTTACTTCCTAGTAAGAGGCTACTTGTAACGATCCCTCTTTAGATAGTTAGTGCTTGGCGATGGGGAACGATACTTCTCTCCTGTCTTTCTTCTTCTCTTTGTCATATGATAGCTCTAGGCTTCTGCCTACGTTACCGATGGTACAAGACCCTTGTCTTTTACTGGGAACGCCTATCGTAAGCTTTCTCTAACTCTTCTTCGTAAAGCTCCTTTCTTGGCGTAACGATAACGTTGCAGTACAAGTAAAGATTGTAAAGGTGTTTTATATTCGTTAAAGTAATAAGTAGGAAAAGTACTTAGATCAAAGCGTGAAGAACCTATCTTCCTCGGCCGCATCGGCCTCCTTATATAGTGTTCTTCCCGCCTTTAGTCATGTGACCTAAAGTGGTCACATGTATGAAACTAAATCATAACAAACTAGTCATATGACCAAAGTGATCACATGGTCAAAACCCATTACCTCATAGCGAGGTTATGTGCGAAACTCATAAACCAATCATAACGCAATAAACAAGTCATATGACTCGACTGAGTCATATGCACGAAACCCATAATATCATAATGAGGTCATGTGCGAAACATAAATCATATGCGCAAGGCTTGCCCGTAAGGCATACTCGTCTGGTGCATGTCTCATGACTCATACTTGAGCCATGTGCGATGGCATCACAAATCCCACACATAACTAATCATATAACCCACATAGGTCACATGCGTGAAACAATAACATACCTGTGACTCATAACCATGTGTCACGTGAAAAACCCTTTCCTCGCTAAGCCACGTTCGTGACATTAGCTCCCCTCCTCCTAAGCCTGAGTCCCATCAGGCTTTTTCTCCACGTTTCAATAGTTCCCTTCCTGCCGAGCGCATGGTCCTTCTCACCTTGTGGAACTTTTCGTCTCCCGTGTTCCATCAGACCCTTACCGATTCCAGAGTCAGATTCGCCATCTCGATTGTGTGCCGCTGATTGTTGTTCAGCTCTCTAAGCTCCGCGATTGTTTTGTCGTTTGCTGAAATTGTAACCTCGGCTTGGCCCAGTTGTTCTCGGAGTCCCGGGATCTGCCTGTGTCGGCTCGTGACGTCCGGTTCCGTATCTGCCCAGGAGTTTTAGGTACCTCCCTCGTTGGACCATGTCCTCATGGCCTACGCCTCTCTGGCATCCTCTCCTTCCAACTCTTTTCTGCTTCCATCCTTCTGTGGGTAGAATCCAGCAGATATTTTTTATGCCCTGTGCATTCAGCACCCATTTCTGAAGCATTGTTGCCAATGCTTCAGGATGTGGTCTGGGCGTGGGCCACGCTTTCGACATTCCCTCGGGAACTATCCTGAGCCTTCCTTGTCACCAAAGTGTGTTTGGCAACCGTCATCGTAGCATACCGTCCATAACATGACATTATGCTGTGCCTGTCTTTCCCTTTACTTGAGTTCTTCATTGAACGTGATCATCACCCAGGCCAGGCTGGCCTGGGTGTTCTTGGTGGAAGGTTGAGATAGCATCTTGTGCGTTTTCGAAGTTGTGTGTGAAGTACCAAGTTTTATCGTGTTCAGGAGAATATCCTGTCCACTTGGCTCGGTATTGGAGGTGACCGTCAAAGAAGTGGGAATCGACTATTTTGTCGCGCTTGTATTCTGGTTCTCCGTCTAGTTCGATTGGAGGGGGAGGAACAAGTGTTTGTGAAGGAAACACATTGTCCTTGGGTAGTTCGAGGAGTGAGATGTGGAATGTATTGTGTATTCGCATTGAGGTAGGAAGGTCGAGTTTATAAGCTCAGCTACCAACTTTTTCCAGTATCCGGAATGGTCCTATTTTCTTGTAGTCCAATTTCTTTGATCTTCGCGTTGAATGAATATTGCGTGGTATTAGTCATACCAGATCTCCTGGTTGTATGTTTGGATCTGGTCTTCGGTACATATCGTATTGTTCATTCTGTCATTGTTGTGATTGACTCATTTCGTATCGTAATGTTTCGTGTAGTTTCCCCACATTGGTTTTATCCGGTATCACATCATTAATCGTATAATATGTGGTCTGACTTTGTGGATGTTGTCCGTAGTTTGTGAAAAAGGGTGTCGTGCCAATTGTTTCTTGCTTTCCCATGTTGTATCCGAATTCGGCCATAGATAACAGCTTGTACCAATCATATCGCTGATAGTTGACATAGCCCCTTAGATATTATTCTAGTATCGCATTTACCCGTTCCGTTTGTCCATCCATTTGTGGTTGGAACGCTGTTCTCATTCTGTTTTGTATTCCCATTTCTCCGGTTACTTTCTTCCATAGTCCCGATGTGAACAGTGTTCCTCGATCGGTAATGATGTTCTTTGGGAGGCCGTGAAGTTGAAAGACCTCTTGGAAGAATCTTCGTATAAAATCCCTCGTGTTGATGTTTTTTCTAACCGGTATGAAATGACTCATTTTGGTCAGGCAATCCACCATGACCAAGATGTTATCGCAATTTTCCGCTGGTGGTAGGTCTGTGATGAAATCCATAGTAATTGTTTCCCATGGTTGTTCGGGGACTTCGTTTGATTTCAGTAATCCATATGGTGCCTGTTTAGCCGTTTTTGTCCTCTGGCATATGTCACAATTTTTGACATATCGTTTGACATCTTCGCGCAGTACTGGCCAATAGAATGACCTGGTGATGAATTCTGTGGTTTTAGCTGTCCCTCCGTGTCCTGCCATTTGGATATCGTGGTGTTGTCGTATGATGTCTGTCCTTATCTCCTCCTCTTCCGGGATCCCTTGTTTTCCTTCGTACCACATATTTGCGTTCTTCCATTAGGATAACTCCAGTGCAATTCCTTTCATCTACTTTTTTCCTTCTTCTAAGGCTTCTCTTATTGCCTGGATTGTTTTATCTTTCTTGTTTGCGTTCTCAATTCCTCTTTCTTCCTTTGATGTGAATTAGATAACCTCCCTTGCTCCGAAGTAGGTTTTTGGTAATAGGGTCCGTGTTTTTTGTTTGATCCTTTCGTCTTCTTTCGTTTATGATTTGTCGCTTGCAATCCTTGTGAGAGCATCTGGCTTTCCACTTTCTTTGCCTGGTCGGTATTCGATTTTGAAGTTGTATTTGCTAAGGTGTTCCATCCATCTTATCTGGCGGTCATTCAGTTCTTTCGTAGTTATGAACGGTACCAGGTTCTTGTGGTCGGTTAGAACTCGGACTGGATGGTTGTTGTTCGAAATGTATCTTCTCCATTCTTTTAATGCTTGAACTATTGCTAATAGTTCTTTGTTTACAACATCGTAGTTGCATTCTGCAGGGGTAATTGTCTTGGATCGATAGGACACTTGCCTCCATTTTCCATCGTCACATTGTTGCGATAGTATGCCTGAACATACAGATTTTGAGCTGTCCGTTTCAATCATTGTCCTTCGGTTTGGGTTGAAATGGACCAATATGGGTGCCGAGGTGAGATGCGTTCGTATTGCATCATATGCCTTTTGTTCCGTTTCTTCTCATTCCCATTTCTTGTCTTCTTTTGTTAGGTTATACAGTGGTTTTGCAAGTCTGCTAAACCCCTCTATGAACCTTCGATAAAAGTTGCAGAATCCTATAAAGCACTGGACGTCTGTTTTGTTGTTTGGTTTGGCCTAATCGCATATGGCTGCTGTTTTAGCAGAGTCGACCTTGACCCCGTTTCGATTGATAATAAATCCAAGGAATTCTGTTTCTTCCTTATGGAATTCACATTTTGTTGGTTTGATCTTCATTCCTGATCCTTGTATTGCCACCATGATATTGCTGAAATCTTTTTGGTGTTGTTGTATGTTTTCCGAGTATATGAGTACATCGTCCAAGTATACTATGCAACATATGTTGAGGTACATATTAAGTACCTTGTTGATCCATCTCTGGAATGAAGCCGGTGCGTTGGTTAGCCCAAAGAGTATAACCAAGTATTCAAACATTCCGTATCTTGAGGCGAATGTAGTCTTCCATTCATCTCCTGCCTTGATGTGTATATTGTGGCATGCATCTTTGATGTCGAGTTTGGTGAAGTATTTTGCTGATCATAGTCTGTCCAGTGCTTCTCCAATCAAGGGTAGTGGATCTCGGTCCTTCTTGGTAACCGAATTGAGGGCTCTGTAGTCCACGCATAGTCTCATTTTTCCGTCTTTCTTTTTGACGAATAGTATTGGGGATCCTCCTGACGCGAAAGAATCTCGGATCCATCCTCTCTTTAGGTTTTGCTCGATGTACTTCCTAAGTTCTTCGAGCTCTGCTTCACCTAGGGGGTATAACTTCTTATAGGGAATCTCTTTTGTCTTCCATGTTTTTTCGTCCTTTTCCAGCTGAATTTCGTGATCGATTCCTGGTCTTCGAGGTGGTAGCTCTGTAGCTTCCTCTGCTTGGAATAGATTTGTGAATTGGTGATATTCCTTTGGAACCAATTCTTTCCATCCTGTTTTGCTTTGGTATTTCTTGTCTTGGATTGCTAGCTCTGTGCTAATATTGATTTTTGCTAGAACCCCTTTTTCGTCTTCGTATGTCCATTTGAGAATTCCTGTTGTATCTCCTCTTCGATAATATCGTCCAAAGGCTTGTGCTGTGATCTCTTTGACCTCAATTCTTTTTGTTGTATAGAGCTGGTTTTGGTCCGTGCTTCCAAATCCCTTGTTTCCTCTTATGGTTTCTTCCAGTTGATCTACTTCATCCAGATCCTCTTGGTTGATTTTTTCGATTATCAACTGTGCGATTCGATCGCCTTTCTGGACTTGGTAGTCCGCTGGAGCTAGGTTGGCCAGGACCACTTTGATTTCACCAGTATAGTCGATGTCGATCACTCCTGCCATGGTCATGAGTCAGTGTTTGACTGCTAGACGACTGCGAGGTGCTCTTCGTCAATAGGTGCCTTCTGGTAGTCCAATGGCTATTCCCGTCGCTATCGTTGCCTGCCCGTTGGCCGGTATCTTGATTACTTCGTTGGCATATAGGTCATGTCCCGCTGCCCCTTTGGAACCCTTGGTAGGCACTTTTGCCTCTTGGTCCATTCTTTCTATCCGGACCCTCTTGTCTTGCCGCATCTCGGCAAACTTTGCATGCAAAGTTTCTTCCTCCGCTTCTCGCATCGGTATTGAGTAGACCACAGGTGAACTGTGGGGACATCGTGTCGCACATAGTTCGCTTGTAAAGGTCATCTTGTTCTCATTCCAATCGATCATCGGATTATGCTTCCGTAACCATGGCATCCCTAGGACTATCTCATCGTTCTTCAGATCTGCCACTTGAAAGGTTGCTGTTTCCCTATGGCTGACAATGTCGATAGGTGCTGTCGCCATATGGGTTATAGGACCACTAGCGCTTGGCTTTCCATCCGCTAAGTAGACATGTCTTACGTTCTTTGCTTGTTTGGTGTGGAGGCCGTATTTGTCGCATATTTCTTTGTCGATGAAGTCTTCAGTGGCCCCCGAGTCGAGCATTGCATATATTGTTGTTTCTTCGCTTTCTCCATTGTATATGTTCGTTTTGATCATCACATGATCGCCATCTCCTTCTCCTCTTTGTGTGTGTAGTGCCACGTAGTAGTTCACTAATTTCACGGGTTTTCCAGGTCCACATCTTTGGTCTCCCAGACTACCATTTACTGGGGACCCTCTTCGTTTTCCGCCCGTGAATCCACTGCTACCATTCGCGGATGTTACTTCTTTTCTGATTTTGGAAACGATTATTTCCAGTCGCTGTGTTTTCCTGGTATCCGTTGTCCAGTCGGCTTCTGCATTCTCGTATCCGATGTCCTGCTTTTCCACACCTTAGGCATAATTTCCCATTCATCCTTCTGGCCTATTCTTCCTCAGCCAGATTCAGAGCAGGTCCCGCTCTTGACTTATCCTATTCCATCGGTTCGCCTGGTGGTAATGTTCGACTTTCTCCTCGAGGTGCTTGTGGTTTGAAGGTCCCGTCCACATTCCTGGATGATTGGACCATCCTATGCGCTATAGTATTTTCCGAGTTACTCTGGACCATGTTTAATTTGCCCTCTTTGTTGATTGCCCATCTCGCAAATCGTTCGGCTGTCATATAGCGCAGGTCAGAGATTCCCCATGCCTCTGGTAGTCTCTCACTGCAGTTTCTCTGGAGGATGATGTAGAGAGTCGCATCATCAAACTTGGCCTCGTATTCCAACAGTCGACATTCGTTCCAGTATGCTGAGAATGTTTGTTTTTCTTGCTGCAGTTTTTCTAGCTTTCGTCTTGCTGTTTCTTTGGCATTGGGGTCTCCAAATTGTTCAAAGAGCGTCGCCTTGAACTCTTCGTACGTGACCCATTCCCTCTGTTTCCGTCCATCTTGGAAGGGCATGATAAATTGTCCCGCGAGTCCTCTGAGTAGAGATTCCACATATGGAATCTTAATTTCATCATGGTGATCTCCATATCCCTTAACTGCAAAATATCCCTCGCATTGCGCTATAAATATTCGTAACTTATCTTCGGCTTCTTCGTATGTGTCAGGTTCCTTTGCTTTTGGTCCTTAGACATTTCCTTGTCCTGTATTTCGCATGGCTGCAAGAAACGCCTGAAAATGATTTTCAGTCATTCCAAGTATGCGGGTTCCTGGTGCCGGAGTGGCTGGGGCCAGTAGCCCAGGTACTGCGGATCCCGACATTCTCTCGTGTCGTGGCATTCCAGCAGGAGAGCTATCGACTGGTGATCCTTTCTCTGGGGTTACTGGGCTTGCTGCTCTCGAGGGTTCTGCTCAGACGTGATCTAGAGCGTTGATGAATCCTCCTAGATTAAGATTTTGATCGTCGATGTTAATATCTCCTTCCCGGTCTGGGTTGAAGGATGCCATCTTGTATCATTTGGCGTTACACTAGGTGAGGCTTTGTAATGTAACAATCCCTCTTTAGATAGTTAGTGCTTGGCGATGGGGAATGATACTTCTCTCCTGCCTTTCTTCTTTTCTTTGTCTTACGATAGCTCTAGGCTTCTGCCTACGTTACTGATAGTACAAGACCCTTGTCTTCTACCGGGAACGCCTATTGTAAGCGTTCTCTAACTCTTCTTCGTAAAGCTCCTTTCTTGGCGTAACGATAACATTGCAGTAAAATTAAAGATCGTAAAGGTGTTTTATATTCGTTAAAGTAATAAGTAGGAAAAGTACTTAGAACAAAGCGTGAAGAACCTATCTTCCTCAGCCGCATCGGCCTCCTGATATAGTGTTCTTCCTGCTTTTAGTCATGTGACCTAAAGTGGTCACCTGTGCGAAACTAAATCATAACAAACTAATCATATGACCAAAGTGATCACATGCTCAAAACCCATGACCTTATAGCGAGGTCATGTACGAAACTCATAAACCAATCATAACGCAATAAACAAGTCATATGACTTGACTGAACCATATGCATGAAACCCATGACATCATAATGAGGTCATGTGCGAAACATAAATCATATGCGCAAGGCTTGCCCCTAAGGCATACTCGTCAGGCGCATGTCGCATTACTCATACTTGAGCCATGTGCGAAAGCATCACAAATCCCACACATAACTAATCACATAACCCGAATAGGTCATATACGTGAAACAATAACATACCTCTGACTCATAACCATGTGTCACGTGAAAAACCCTTTCCTCGCTAAGCCACGTTCGTGACACTACTTCTTCGAGTTGTTCAAGAACTTGCTGTCATCTGAGAGCAGGATTAAGAGTAAGTAGGAGTTGGATCTATCAATCATTGATGTCATCAATCATTTGTTGTTGTTGTTGTTCTTCTTTTTTGACAGTCTCAAAGCTGGTACCTTTGAAATTTCCAGGAGAGCTATAGGATAGTCACTGGTATTTCTTGCCGAATTTAATTTTAGTCTGGTGAAAGGGGTAGGTATAGAGATAACACTGGGACCAATAGAGTCTGCTTTGTTCAAGCTCATAAAAAGGTAGACTGTGGAGGGTCAAATTGTCTTTCTATTCATCCATGATTCCTTTTCCACACTCTGTTCCAGCAGTCATAGATGTGGTAAGAGAGAAAGGAATGGAGGGAGGGACAGTATTGATAGTAGCCAATATTGGTTTTTATTCATAGGAGGTGTGGTCAGGGCTATCTTCCCTTTGTCCTGTATCATGACAAACAAGAGGAGAGTCTAAGAGTATCTAGTTCTCAAAAATGGGAGACAGAGCATCCTCTAAAGAGTTGGTTTTTTCAGAGGTAAAGATAATATTCGCATCCTATTTGCGGATTTTGCCCATCTATCTTGTTTGTCTCCAGCTCCGGATCTTGTTAGTTTTCATGTTAGTGAGGTATTGGTAGTCAGTAACAATAGTAAAGGTATTGCTCATGAACAGGTGGTTAAAAGTAGCAACAGCATCAATCACTGCAAGTACTTTTTTGTCTGTTGTTCTATAGTGTCTTTGTGAGTTAGTAAACTTTCTGCTGTGTAATGCTGCCGGTCTTGCCATTTCATGTGATGGCTCTTGGCCAACCCATGCTCCAACTCCAATATCTGATATATCAGTAATCAGCCTGATTGGCTCTGGTACATTGAAGTGGATAGGTAGTATAACATTGGCATTCTTGATTAATTCCCTGATTTTGGGAAAGGCCTGGTCATGAGTGTCAGTCCAAATGAATTCTGCATTGCTGTTAAGGTTTGCAAGAGGTTCTGTCACTGTAGCATGATGTGGTTGAAACAGGGAGATGTAATTAACAAGTTTTAGGAACTGCATTAATTTCTTTTGGTTTTAGGGAGTTGTCTATTCTGTTCAACTAGTAATCTTTCCAGGTGCAGCATGAATTCCTTTATCATTTATTACATGGCACAGGATCTCAAGCTTATCGGCAAACAAAATCGATTTGTTTCATCAATCATAGAATTTAGCTTCCCTTACCTTGGTGCACACTAATGCTATGTGGTATGGATGTTCTTCCTCAGATTTTGAGAAAATGAGGATATTATCAATCTAAACGTATATGAAATGGTGGAGGCATTCACTTAACAGGTTTTCCATAATACCTAAGTAGGTAGTGTGGGTTTTCATATATCCTATTAGCATAACTTGGCTAATGAAACTTCTGGAGGGTATCTTGAAATTATCATAGTGTTTACTTTCTGGGTTTAATCTTGTCTCGAAATAGGCATCACTTAGGTCAAACATGCTGGGAAATCTTGCCTGTCCTACTGCATTTAGGATCTATTTCTGGTTTGGAATAGTAGAACTGTCCATAACCGTGTTTTTATTCCTTGATTCAAGGTCAACCAGGGGACAGGATCTTTTGCTATCTGCGGTAAATTGAATAAGAATTGGTATATCACCTGGCGTATCTGTTCTGTAGAGGATTCCTCTTCTTGGGTTGTCTGTTATCTTTACGCATAGTGGGTTTTTATATAGATCAGTGATAGAGTCGGTTGGTAGGTTCTTGAGGTTAGGGAGGTTCTGTAGGCAGAGATGGTAGTTTATTTTCCTCATAGGTGGTATTTCTTCAGGGATCTGATTGGAGAAAACATCAGAGTATTCATTTAATAGGTGTTATGCAGTTGGTTTCTCGACAGCGGCATCGTATTCTCTGCTTGTTGGTTTATATAAGACTCTGACTTTCTGTTCTGGGAAGTCGATAGTATAATGTCCACATCTGATTATGGCTTTGCTGCAGTTTAGGAAAGGCATTCCAATCAGGGTGTCATATATGGCCAGGTTTTCTGCCAGCATCTCCTGCGGGAGAAGGTTAGCAGAACCAAGTTGAATAATAGAGCTACAGACTTTATGGCTTGTAAATCGTGACCAGTTTACTGGTATGATAACTGGTATGAGCTGTTAAGATTTCGGTTTGGGAGTCCATAGACCGAGACGAAAGCATTGTCAATCATGTCTCATCCAATTATGACAGTGCCGAATAGGACTCAAGCAGTTTTACCGTTGATCAGAATAGTATCTTCTAAAGTGGTGTGAGTTATAAATGTAGCAGGAGATCAGACACTGTTGCATTCCACATAAACATATCAGATATGGATTTCCTCATATTCACTAGATTGGGTATCATCACTATCACTCTCAATAGTATAGGCCGATACCTCTTGCTTAATCGCCTTTCGTTTTCCCTGTTTCGTAGGATAGTCTTTTGCCATATGCTCACTTTTTCCAAAATCAAAGCATTCTCCCTTCTGTTCTCCTGATTCTTGGGTGGATTTTGTTTTCTTTTTAAAAACTCATGGAGTATCTTCTTCAGAGTTATTGGAGGACTTGTGTTATGGTTGCCTATTACTGCTAGTAGATGCCTGTGTCTGGTATGCCATAGTTTCATAGAGGATGGTGTCGATTCTTTCTACCCTTGCGATTATTACTGATGCATCATCGTCACCTTTTTCGAGAAGCTCTACCAGTCGCTGGATGACAGAGTGCATAGTATCGTAAAATTGCCAGTTAAGTATTTAATTCGAGATTCTTCCTTTTTTCTTTCTCCCCGCATATATCAGGAGATCTGAGGCTACGTCTGTGATTCTTTGGACATTTGCTCTGTGGAGTTAGTGAAGCTGATTGAATTTATTGTACAGCAAGTCATTTGTAATAGAAGATTGAAATCGGTTTATTCGGTAGTCAAGTATAGTAGATCCTTACAATCTTACATTTCAGCCATATTCCTTATAGCATTGGTGGTATACATTGGTTGCCTTTCCTTCACAGAGTGATCCAATGTATAGTCCAGATGCAGGGTTTTCCACATCTACCACTTGTAAGAGAAGGTAGTCTGTAGGTTCCATTGCCAATCAGTTAAAGGCTTCAGCCTTGAGGTCTTCATCTTCTCCTGTGAACCTGCCTGAGAGGTGGAGTTTGAACTTACGGAGTTCAAGTACTTTCGGTTCCTCATCTTCCTCAGGCCGTGCCTTAGACTTTCCCGCATGTCCTCCTTTGGTGCTAGCCATAACTGATTTGCTACTGGTTTCTGAATCGTTGGAAGAATCAAAGATTGGCTTCTTTCCTAATGTAGGTGGGAATTCTCCTGGAGGGTATAGTTCTTCCATGTTTGCAGGGTCTTATGGCTTCTTAGCAGAGCATCTGAGTTGTTTTTTTCTTATGAGGTATTGATGTAGGATCTGCTTGCTAATCATATTATCAGTAAATGGTACGATATCAGACAGGTGGCCTACTCTACCAGAGAGGAGGCGAGAGCTGGAAACTAAAGCAGGCTTCAAGGATGTACTGAGGAACTAAAGGTAACTGTTCAACCAAGTATAATTAAATACTGTCTGTCAAAGTCTGCCTTTTCCATTGTCGAATCAGGAGGTCTTTAAATATACAAATCATGTTCACCTCTACTATAAATGAAACTAATTAAAGATATCAATCGATACACTTTGGTAAAACAAATCAAGTATTAAAATGATACTGAAAATAAAATATAAAATAAATTTAAGTATCAAACAATACTTAAAACAAAACCAAGTATCAAATAATACTTAAAACAAAACTACTAACTGAGTACCCATACCGACTACATCATGATAGAATAATAAGTTAGGTCTCTGCTGTCAAATCGATCACATGATCAGTTAGGTCATTGCAGGTAACCAGTATGTGCATAATCTGGAACACTAGTAAATTGTCATAGTACTATTACTATAGTGTTACAATAGCAGATATATTACAGGAGCATCGGAATACATCCAGATATCTTTGTCACAGTAATTCGTATGCTAAATTGATGTAAATTAGATAGGCTGTGTACTATAATGTATTACTTGTGAGTTAACCAAATGCAATATTCCATGATGATTCAAGTAGGCAGTGGAATTGGTATCAGGACAATCCTTAATTTGGATCGGATGCAAGCTTGCATATGAATTTACAGGAGTTGAGACAGGTAACACTTGATTTACATGATACCTGTATTACTTACTATTCGTACCACGATATACCAAGGAGTGGATCTGATTCGATATCACGTCAGAATACACCAGAGTCCCTGCTGGTAACCAATGATTTCCTATCAACCAGTTTTGGTGACCGTTATCATTTGTGTACAGATGACACTGTGGTTCCTCAAGAAATATTAGTTGTGCCCTAGAGTAATATGATGGTACAAGATGAGCAGTTTTTCTTTTTGCTGATATATATCCTTAACATTCCTAGAATCTAGGCAATCTCTTTACTCAATTTATCCAACTAATTTTATAATTATTTTTCTTATAGATACTTCATTTCAGTACCACTATGCTAAGTACTCTTTATATACCTGATTCTCACAGCCTCTCTTTTTAGCTTTCTTCATAAGACTTTTCAAACAGCCTTTTCATCTACCTGAAATATATAATACCCATATTCACCAGCTCAAACTCTTATAAATTCATATAAATTAATATTAATATAAAATAATTATATTAAAGCAAATCTGTAATTTGACACCATTCTGAACTGCATCCAATTCAAACAATACAATGAACACAGAAGAGAGAAGAAATATAGTCTAAGAGCACTTTGATTCAGATCCGGCCAATTCCTGTCACACATAAACCACTACATTACCATTTTTCTATTGGACTTCTTGAAAACATTCTCATATCTGCAAGTGTGGAATATATTTGTTGCTTAAAAATAATTTTCTTATATAATTTATTGCTCGTCTTATTGCGGATAATAATAAATGTTTTATCATAGGGAACGTCACCCACTAACAGAACTGACTTGAGAATCTTGCGCAAAATAGATGTTGTTTTGGTGTAATTTATTATTTTGAATGAACCCTCTAGCACTTCGTCTACTTCGGGTAAGTGGTAAAGTTTTGACTTCTCTCGCTCCATTCATACTTGCTGAATCAGCTCTCAACCACAGGATTTGATATATTGAGGATGAAGAATTGAGCAGAATGACAAATGCGTTGAGGTCCATCGCCTTACAAGCCCCGTGGATGACATATTCCCTGCTACGACAACTGGAAAGTACCCATTTGCTTTGATTCTACATCTGCTCATAGGTGTCATGCCGTGTCGCTGTGGGCAAGTTTTAGAAAGCAAGGGGCTAACCAGCGGGAGCACCTTACCAACTGACAATAAAACGAAATGGCCACGACTAAGTACGCTATAAAAAACTCTAAACCGGGGGTGGGGAAGTTCACCAAGGTCCCTCTGCAACTAGCGCTATTCAACGACTCTCTCGCTCTCTCGCTCTCCACAAGACTCCAAGATAACTAAATTAACTGACAGGAATAGACAGGAGTATAACTATCAATCATGCGGACGGAGGGAAAAGCAAACAATCGACCCCTCAAAGACTCTCCAATTGACTTCCGTGCTCCCATTGACTTCCGTGCTTCTGTGCTGATAGAGGAAATACATGAGAAGAGACTCCCGACCTTCTATAACTCCCCTACCGTACATGTCCTACTCCATCGAAAACGCTTTTCAAATGCTCACTACGAGAACCTCCGCCCCAACAACGCGAATGCACCGAAGTATCAAACGAATATCGGGGGGAGCGAACAGGCGGTAACCGACACGTGGACAAGCGGGAACGAACAAACGGCGGGCTCTGGGAACGTACATCGAATTTGCAGACGGGCAATAGACAGACGGGTCGAGTTGTCGACGGACAGATATGCCGCGCAGAGCGCATTATTTCCATCCTCAAGCCCCGACCAGCCTGAATAGGTGTAGGAATTTCCTCAACATCATCCTCCTCTCCAGATTCTCTTTCTAGTATGTCGCGGTCACTGCAGCCTGGACTCTGCCGCACCATTACAGTAACCCGGTCAGCTCAGAGTCCCATAAATTTAATTAGTAGGCGACTTACATAACTACCGCATACTCTATTGACTCATGATTGTTATGAGCTAATCGGGTGAATTATGGACCCTATCACATCGCCTTTAATCATGTGCCCGTAGATTTTGAACACTTGCTTCGGAGCTTCGTTCTTATGCCCTTGACAGCCGTTGCAACAATCAGGCTCTTCGCCCTAGGACACCATAACAAAGTATTGCATCAGCGAAATAGGTCATACCAAGGTACCAGGTTGATGTTAATTCCGCAAATCAATAATGTGTGTGGCAAAACAAGATCCTCAGTGATGCGGAAACAGACGGTCATCAACCATCAAACCGGAACATCACAGCAGGTTTCCCGACGAAGAGCTAAGAGGTCATCAAGAGGTCTTCTGTCTTCGCCTGTGGTGGAATGTGGATGTGGAGTGAAGAGGTCGAAGCAGGCAGAGATTGCAAGAACAAGTTGCCGAAAAGAAATATAGAATGTGTATATTTGTGAACACAACTGCTATTGAATACACGCTGTGGGTTTCTACCAGAGACTTGGGGTATTCGGGGTATGCATCAGCAGTTGTGTTGATCAACGTCAGCAAATTATAAGAGAAAGAAAATGACTGTACCCCCTGTGTAGATTGAGCGAGTAACGCTGCTGCGCGTCTCCGCCGCAGATCTGACTCATTGTCATTGTTGGCAATAAATTCCAATGATTTTCTCCATTCGTTAAGCGCCCGACGAGTTTGGAGATCTCCCTGGTCGTGTTGCATGTATGCAATGATTCCCCAAACGCGTGGCTGTTTGTCGAAGAATGCGGGTAGGCTCCAATGGTTAGGGTCTGTACTTTGGCTAGTCTTCGTCCCGTGCTTACTCCCCATCCTAAAGGCTTGCATTGACGTTTCGTTCAGCGCCATCGCTTGTTTGTGCTTCGCCGTCATCGGTATTTTTCGGACGTGTAATAAAGGTTGAAGACGTGATACAATAAGTGTAGAGCGAGATGGATTATGTCTTATGGGACAGTAAGGGTTATTAAAGACGTGAATTTAACCTCTTTATACCATCACCAGCGCTTGGGTTGGGAGGTGTTGAAGAATTTAAAGGCGTGGGAGAGAGCTGAGGGTGCCAGCGGATGGAGCTTCTTCCACCTAGACGACGAATACTCCTTAGATTCTGGCGACATTGTGATTGTGATGGGATATTCTTTCTTTATTTCTTTCTTTCTTCTCACACCAGGGCAGACCAGTTGGACTGGTTATGGAAACAATGAGGCTCAATGATAAAGCCTAGCTGTACGCGAGCCCATTTATGTTTCCACACAGACCAAAATTTGCAGCTGAAGCATAATCGTGTCTACCACTCTGTAACGGTGGTGAAAATCACAGGAACCCCTAGAGGCTACGTGGCATGCTCAAACCGAATGCCCTGCATGCGTTTGGCATATTTAGAACATAATCAACATGCTCGGAATATCTGTTCCTCCTTTGTTTCCTTGTTCGCCATTCGACGTTTAGCACTACCAGAAGGATTGTTGACCCGTTGGCTGATTCGCCTGGTCATTCCAGCCCGTCTGTTTCCGCTTGTTCGGTCGAAGTGTGTCCGATGACATAAAGGAGACTACCAGGGTGCTGAGGGATTGCGCATATCGGAGGCGTGAGTGTCACAAAGAATACGGGTTACCTCGAGGTGTTTTCTTTGTTTCTTTGATAGTGGGGAAACTTGTGTACAAAATAGAAATATGGATGTGGTTGGCCTTGTAGTGTCATCTGGCCATGCCATTGTGCCATGCGTCTATTGGAGTATTACAAGTAACTGTCGGTGTGGTACCCACGCGAGTTGTTTTTGTGAAAGGTCGCTGGTGATCGTTCCACATGCTTACAGTTGGTTGGGTAGAAGATTTTCATTCCTCTGTCCTATTAGGCTTTTCTTTTAGTCATGGATTACTTATCAGGTAATGGGAATCGACCCTAGCTGGCAATCACGACACAGATATGGTCCTGGACAGGCGGGGATTGTCTGAGACAATGTGCCGTATATGGTTATCCATGATCCGGAAAATCAACAGAGCTCTGCAGTTATGCTAGACTCTCCTGAGGTATTGCCGCAGGAGTGGAGGGGTGTTTCCCTTTTCAATGTACATTGGTGTCACGAAGACAAAGTTTCTTGATTCTCAGTTTTTCGTATATCGCATGTTCAGATCATTATTCTGCTGCACATGGGGACAAACAAGCAACAAAAACACAATGTGCGAGTATTTAAACTACCACCTCCACTGCTACACTTATCCATATACCCTCTATAGGATCCGACAACTATAGGTTATGAGCCCCGATAGCAAAGTCCAGGCGCAAGAAGGATAATCACCAGAAGCACTGCATGTAAGCTATACACAAAACTAGTATAACACGGGATTAACAAAGACCATATTTCCTAATTGATTAATAGCTCCTCGGAGTCAATATCACAGATAGGTTCACCTACCAAATCCCAATACAATAGAGTGAGAGTTTACGTAGCACCTTGCCCCCCGGAAAACTCTAACAATCAAGTATGAGAGTTCAGAATTGTTCGTATTTTGAAAGAAAAATGGTTACTTACCGCGATTGGATAAGGTTTGGATCAAGGTGATTGCAAATATCGGCAACTTGGGGGTGCGGCATTAATAGCCGATCCCCTACCTAGCTCATATCATAGTCGGTAAAAGCAAGTGTGACGGAGAAGCAAGTGTGACGCGCTAGTTTTTTTTCTTTTTTTTTTGAGGTCTACATAACAACGGTTGTAAAACACAACTTTAATAGAATGCTACAAAGTTTGCATTTCTTCTGATTGAGTCATTTGATGTACATGAAGAACGAGAGTCTGATTCACTGCCCAAATCCAGAGAACAATCTTCAGGGTGACTAGTTTCTGGCCTCACTTGGCCACTATACCCATTTCCAACTTCACTGCTAAGAGCCAGCAATTGAGGATGAATAACATTAAAAGAACAAATAGATGGGGGTGCAAGCAGCATGAGAGCTTGCAAGAGATTAGGAGGTGGTTCCAGTGACTGAGGATTGTGTGTGCTAGGATTCTTCTCCAGATCATAAATTGGTAGTTGTAGCACAGTAGGAACAATTCCGCCGTTAATTACAATATTCCCAACATGCTGCTTTCTTTCCTTGTCTGCCATGTAAGCATCAATAACGTGGTAGTTGGGAGATGTTTTAACTTTATTCACTGTAACTTGGATATTCATGTGAGCCTTCTTAACTGCAGCTGCTTTCTCCGACTCCTTCATTTCATTCTTTCTTTGTCTTGCAGCTCTAATGGTAATAATACCACCTTTACGAACAAAACTCTGGGACTTGCTTTTACACTTTTTCTACTCCTAACCTCCAGTTTGGATATTGGAATAAGATTCTCATGACAATTCAGCTTAGGTAAGTAGTACAAGAGTCTCTTTAGCCCATTGTTGAAAACTGTCATTCGAAGATAGACTAAAGGTTTCTGCACACTCAATCCACTTACCAAGTACATTGTGACAGTTAAAATATTTACTGGGAAGTATCAGGAGTTCCAACTATCCCCACTCATCATGTGATACACCAGTGTAATTCTCACCATCTCCTTGGCTGCAACTTGAATCGATAAGATAATTTGCAAATACTTTTCACTTTTTGTTATAACACAGTATCTTTTTTATGACTTTCTTGAATGACACTTGGAATATTGCGCAGACTTTAAAAGAATTTTTAATTGTGGGTGGCTGGAAGGTTTACTTACAGATACAGCGCGAGTCCTAGAAGAGGAAAAATAAAGCATATTTAATATCTAGTCAGTAGAGAGCTTTCTGAATAGCCCAGTTATGGTACTGCTTCCAAGAACTGAAGACACAAATATCTAATGATT
Source organism: Tuber melanosporum (assembly GCF_000151645.1). Taxonomy (NCBI): domain Eukaryota; kingdom Fungi; phylum Ascomycota; class Pezizomycetes; order Pezizales; family Tuberaceae; genus Tuber; species Tuber melanosporum. The sequence continues at coordinate 28,295 of NW_003298815.1, read as the reverse complement.
GTAGAACATCGGTGAGATGAGAGTGTAATTCAATATAAATAATGTGGTTCTTATAGTATTTAATAATAAAATTATTTTAACTGTTAGTAATATGACAGTCAAGGAGAAGAGTGTCACGAACGTGGCTTAGTGAGGAAAGGGTTTTCACATGACACATGGTTATGAGTCAAAGGTACGTTATTGTTTCATGCATATAACCTATTCGGGTTGTATGATTAGTTATGTGTGGGATTTGTGATGCTTTTGCACACGGCTCAAGTATGAGTCATGGGACATGCTCCTGACGAGTATGCCTTACGAGTATGCCTTACAGGCAAGCCTTGCGTATATGATTTATGTTTCTCACATGACCTCATTATGATGTCACGGGTTTCGTGCATATGACTCAGTCGAGTCATATGACTTGTTTATTGCGTTATGATTGGTTTATGAGTTTTGCACATGACCTCGCTATAAGGTCATAGGTTTTGAGCATGCGATCACTTTGGTCACATGACTAGTTTGTTTTGATTTGGTTTTGCACATGTGACCACTTTAGGTCACATGATTAAAGGCGGGAAGAACACTATATAAGGAGGCCGATGTGGCCGAGGAAGATAGGTTCTTTACGCTTTGTTCTAAGTACTTTTCCTACATATTACTTTAACGAATATAAAACACCTTTACAATCTTTATCCTTATTGCGACATTATCATTATACCAAGAAGCACTCGTTACGAAGACGAGTTAGAGAAAGCTTACGATAGGTGTTTCCGATAGAAGACAAAGGTCTTGTACTATCGGTAACATAGGCAGAGGCCTAGAGCTACCATAAGACAAGGAAAGAAAGGGAAAGAAAAGGTAAGTATCGTTTCCCGTCGCCATGAACTAACTATCTGAAAGGGGATCGTTACCAAGAGCACCCCAGTTCTAATAAGGCCCTGCATCAACATATTTAATGAAGTCGTCCAGCAAGGCAATTGCAATACTCTCATTTGTACAAGTGGTTTTCCAAATGCTGAAGCCGCTCTCCCTGTTATGTGATTCTGAATTGAATTCTCCCCTATCTTCTCCCCAGAACAAATAACAAGCGGGGGGGGTAATGCATTTTTATTGGCACCAATTGTCTCAATGATGATAACAGATTAGCGGTTATTCGGAACTGTAGCTTATAGTTTCTTTACTTTGCTAGGAACTAAACCGATCTCCCTAGTGGGACTGCCAAGTCTAACTCTGTACTAATCCATATTGCAGACTTATTCGGCATGCTAGATATCATATCCTCCTTACTTGTTCAAATATTTGTGAAATAAGACTTTCAAATCCTGCTTGGAATAGGTAGTAATTCAGAAATGGGTAAGAAGCTTTGTTTTAATGGTATCAATGCCCGAGTGCTTGTTGCAATGTGCTCGGCAGATGAAGAAATAGAATCGGAAAACGATGTAATTGA
>NW_003298815.1:0-26316 GCF_000151645.1 Tuber melanosporum | reverse complement strand
CCGCTGTAGGACTGGAATTTAGATTGTCTGAATGGTAACAAGAAAGCCGGAGTGTACCATAGTATATCTTACAAGTTAGGGAGAGGGATTGAAAGTAGTGCTGATAGTCTTTTACTTGTTTTGTTTTGCTTTTTGTGTTAATTATACTTTCAATACATGGTTTGTTTTAAGTATCATTTAACACCTGATTTTGTTATATATTTTGTTTTCAGTATTATTTTTAATACTTAAGAGGATTTTTTAAAGTATATCACTTGAGACTGTTAAATAGTTTCCTTCATATTACACATGAAAAGAATTGTTTATTTAAATGCCACCTGATTCTACAATGGAAAAGGCAGACTTTGACACACAGTATTTTAAAATTCTTGGTTGAACTGTTACTCTTTTGAGTTTCCAGTCAACTTTCAAAGACTACTTTAGTTGGCAGCTCTCACCTTATTTTCCGTACAACATACTACCTGTTATCAATTAGGCCTTATGCCTTAACTTGATTGTTACCTTGTGCACACATTACAACCTTTTCATAACCTCAAGAAGTTATTAATCACCTCTTATCAGACTTAGCCCTGATTAATCTATTATTGTACAATTTTGTATCCTAGTAGAGAAAAGTTACTGAATTTCAGTACATTTAGCTTTATTTTAACTCCAGCATAGATTGCTTGACAGTTCCGCGTAGCAAGCAAATCCCATGACAAGAACTTACAAGCAACAGACCACCTGGCCACATGGCTAAAGAGGAGGAATAACGTGCAAACTCCGAAGTACGACAGCCACCCGGGGAATTCCAACCAACTCCTGCGAAGTAACCTACATTTAAACCGCCCGACGACTCCGGATCAAGTAATGAATTCAACATGACTAATACATAATGACAACATTTGTGAGAATGAAAGTTAAGAGCACGAACAGAAGAAGAAGAGGAAGTTAAAATACTGGACTTACATCGACATAAACTGTACGTTTATCTAAAGTTTATAGGAGAAGGAATAGACCTTATATTTAAAGCTTTTGATTGAAGAGTGACACCACTTATAAACTGTCTTTTGTCAAAACAAGTAGCAGTAGAGAAACCAACTACTAGACCATTGTGTAAGTTATTTTACGATAGCAAGGCTACTAATTTATACTACCAATGTTGTAAGAAATATGGCAGAAACTTGAGACTTAGAATAACAACAGTACTCCTATACTACAAAAATCGGTTTCAATTGTGTATCACGAATGACCAACTATCTGAGAAATTCTGTAACCTATGGCAGGTGTATGGAGTACATGTCAAAAGAATTATCAAGGTAGCCACTGACCGTCTAATATATATAGACTTAATGAAGAAGAGAATTATCTCAGGTTATATTCTCTAGTAACATTTCTATAATGCCATATACTGTTCTCACTAGCCCAAGGTGGAATGACATACAAATCATTGCAATATTATAGATAGCATACCAGTGAGTGCTGAATCAAAGGATGACATATTTGATGAAACCATGGCTTTTTAAACATAGGCATCATCCTGTAATAGCTGACAATCCTACTATAATCCCTCTAATAAAACTAAAGATAGAGCACCTTGATGATTTAAAAAGTAGACAAAATCAAGGACATAATCAAGATACAAAAAGGTTGAATGTTTTGAATTGAAAAAAGCTGTACAAATGGCTAAGAATTGTCCTACTAAAAATGACAAAGAAATATTGCTCTAATAAGATGCATGGTCCAACAACATTCAAACTTATAATAAGGATGATCAATCCAGAGGCTATGAGGAGATCCATCGTAGATCTATTGATATAGAATGCAACAATATCTGACCGTATACTTGAAGCACTGTATTACTCTCAAATAGACAATCATGATTAATACCAAGAAGGTTAGTGTTATGTTTGATACTGGTGCACTTGGAAGAGATATGATCAGTAATGCTTTTGTCTCAGCTCTTGAACTCCAAACTCCGGATCTTAGCTAACCCATAACAGGTATCATTGTAGTAGAGTGACCATGATCTACAAGCTGCAAGACTTGTTGTACTATTGGCCAGCTTGGATCTGCTAATCTACTCCTACAAGAGTTGCTGGTAAGAAACCTATTCAAATAAGATACCCTTATTGGGATGTTTTTCCAGAACCACCAAAAAGATATAATCAAATTTGGAGAATCCACTATCAAGTGTCAAATACAGAAGGTCAGAGTTAGGTGCAAACTCACAAGTGGAAAATAGGTAGCTGTAGTTTTTAAAGCAACCTCCTAATACTTGTTAGATGAATATAGTAATGTATTACTGTACAAGATTCCAGAGGAAATACCTCCTAGGAGAGAAGTTCACTACCATATCTACCTATTAAACTAATCTAATCTGAAGAATCAACCAACTGACTCCATCGTAGATGAATACAGAAGTTCACTATACAATTGGATAAACAGGAACCAGAGAAGAGGAATCATCTACCAACCCAAAGCACTAGGTGCTATATAGATAATTGTTCAACTTAAAGTAGAGGGTAAAACAATCTGCACCCTGGTTTATCTCAAGGTTCGGAATGAGAATACAGTTATGGACAGTTCTGTTATAACCATCCAAATCAGTATTCTTAATATACTTTGACTGGCCAGATTCTGAAGCAATATTGAAATGAGTAAGACTTACTTCCAAACAAGATTAAAACCTAAAAGCGAATAGTATAATAGTTTCAAGACACACTTCACAGATAAATTTTTTTTTTTTTTGTAATCTTATTTATTTATCGGTTTTAACGAAAGTAAGGCCGGGGGTCATATCAGCCTTCACTATGCAGACCCGCACCTCCACCCTGCCTGGTTCTCAAGCAGCCAGAAGAAAAACCGTAACCACGGAAAGGCACATGCCAGCAGCCAGGTGCCTGTCCCGTAGAGCCCACGTCTTGAACATGGAGGTGTCTCGCCTAGAGCCAACAAACACCCAACCATCTCTCGGTTTACAAAACTCCCCCGCAAGTCTCCCACATGGCTATCTACAAACAGTAAAAACAGAAAGCCCAAAAACCAATTCTTCAAAGCAAGGAAAACCCCCATCCCGACAGCACACCCACTACCGAACAGAAGAAAACTCAAAATAAAGAAACCCCAATCCAAAGAACCCCCAAACCAAAGGCCGAAAGCAATCCTTCACCTACAACCACCAAATTCCCAGACAGAGCAGTTCAGATCCACCCACGCCTTGGGCAGTCGAAATAGCGAATAGGCGTGTGTACATAGGTGGCATAAATGTATGCCTTGGGCATATAGCCCTTCGAACGCGAGTAGGAGAAACCAGAAGCAATGAGCACCAGCTGTAAGCAGGAGGTATTGGCGGAAAGATAGCCCCAAGCCGTCTGTCTGGGAGGGCCAAAGGAACTGCCCAAGGCAGTAAAAGAGGGAGAGGCAGTAGGGTACCAGCCAACAGAAGTAGGGTACCAGCCGACGCAACCGAAGAGAAGGGGGGAGGAAGGGCCAAAGGCCCCAGTGCTGACCCAACTGAGACCAAACCACAGCCGTATTACCGTGTCTCTCACGTAGTCCCTTGTTCTCTGAGAGATAGCGTCACTTAGTAGAAGGTATCCCACTGGCAGTAGGGAGGTCGAAGGGCGAGGTGAGGAAGGCAACCAAAACTTGAACCGAGTGACTAGGGGGGTATGGCCCATCTCACCGTGAGACAGACCCCGAAGTTACTAGCAGAGGCGTTCCCCAACGCGGATCGTACAAGTGGGGAGAAGGACGCCTACCACTACCAGCGTCATCCGGAAGCGAAGCGAGCAAGCCGACCGTGCCAAAGCTAAGCGAGCCCCTATTAGCATGACAGGACTACTGGCCGAGCCCAGATAACTCCCCCATCAAGCAGACAAGAGACAAGCGAGGCCAAAGCAGGAGAGGCTAGAAGAGTTAACCGTGCCCCTAGGCAAAAATCATCGAGGAGGCAGAGGGGAGTGGGGGTGGCCCACGATAGTTGATGTGGTGTTGCCAAACTATGTGGGAGGAAAATAGGAGCGACGGAGTGTGCACTTCACACATATTATTAGCTGAGTAATTATACTAAGTAAGATGAATGTGCATGTCACTTTTATACAAATTATGGAAAGCTTACTCAGCCAGTACATGTATACCTTAGTTTGGATTAATAATGATAACATCCTCATATACCCGAGTGAGGCAAGAGAACAGGGATAACATATTGGCATAGCATATACTAAGTTTAGACATGCCAAATTCTATGCTCTCCGAAACAAATCTGCCCTCTTTGCACATAGTCTTAATATATTAGGAGATGTAAATATGATAAAGAAATACAAATTGTACTAGGAAAGATGTCTTGTTGGATGCAATTGACAACATCCCAGGATCCAAAAAAACTCCCACCATTCCTTGGACTAGTCAACAATATCTCACAGTTCATACTCTAGCATGTCATTATAACTGTACTGCTTACTTACCTTACTGAAAATCCAGGGTTTATAGCAACTCACACTTGCGACCAAGCTTCTACTAACATCAAGAAATTCATTAAAAATGCTTATTTAATATGGCCTGTCAACTAGAATCAACCTGAACTCATTTTGCTGATTTCTGATTCAACTGACTTTAATGTTAGAGCCTGGGTTGGACAAGGACATTCACATGAAATAACAATACCAGCAGCATTATATAGTATAAAGTTCACTAATGTAGAGATGAACTATGGAACTACAGCTGAAAGAAGCTCTTGTAGTAATCAATGCCCTTGCTATCTTCCACTACATCTGAATGGACAAAACCTTTCTTCTGTTTATACATCACCAATCTAATGCTAATACGAAAGCTGATGACAGTCACAGAAGATAATGAATACAATGGATCATGGAAATCAGCAAAGATGATGCAAAATCCCTCTGCACACTGGAAAGAACCAACTATTTAGCTTACACTCTATTTATTGTAAATGAAAATGAAACAGTTTCTGAACCATTCTTTTATCCCTGACCATATTAGACAAAGTAACGACAGCTCCAAACACACCTCATAAGAACAAGAAAAAAAGTACTATTACTAGTTTGGCTCATCCCTCCGCTCCTTTCTCTTATACAACTTATGGAACAGTGGAAATACAACAAGGAAAGGATATTAATAACAAATAGAAAGATGATTGCATCCTTTGCAGTATACCTCCTCATGAACTCGAATAAAGTACCCGGCATTGGTTATACTATCAACTTGATATCTATCCTTTGCATAAGATTGAAATCAAATTCTCCAATAAAAACCAAATATCTTACTATACCTCAAGTGATTACTCCAAAGGCACTAGCTACAATGGTGCTGAAGAACAAGAGTAACAATAAATAATCCACCACACCTCAGATGGCACAGCAAGCCTGGAAGGAAATTCCTACATGTAATCTCCACAGTCAGTGCTGCTATCCTTCCCTCCTGCAATAGATCCATGACTGTTATTTGCTAACCCCTTGTGAGTATACAATAACAAAACAATTGTCTCTGTCAAACCACCTAGGATTCCAGCACATTGTCCACAACTCTATGAGACTTTTAATGAAGAAGATGATTCTATCAAGCTAACCAGAACATCACTCGATAAGGATAAGCAACATGTCAGGTCAAATATGGATGCATTAGCCTCATCATTACAAAGTCAGATATTTAATAAAATAGGCTATGTTCGAGGAAGAGTCCAGTTTTTTCCTTGTATTTTCTACGTTATCTGAGGTGTCCTATATATACAAATATCTTCTTGTACAGCAAACCATTCTTGTATTTGCAAGCTCCCACCATCTGTCTCTGTTGTCATGAATCTACCGTATTTCCCACCACTACCTCAACGTTCTTCCGAGACATTCTCCTTATAGCGTCAGAGAATTCGAAAACACTCTTGTTAATTCCAAATGTTTCGCAGTAACCTAGTGGTACACAAACTGTAGCACCATTCAATTAGACTAAACAGTAATACCCTTGTACTCTCCAGCTCCTTGCTCATCCAGCATCACTTTGACAATCTTGCACCAACTAACTCCTGCCCCAAACATATAGCGTTCCTTCACCTAGCTTCCTAAAGCACACTAATCCTGGTTCAAACATCTTTTCAACCAAACTAATACATTACCGTTTCACACCGGGTTACAGACCAGGTAACCCAGATGAGAAAAGGCTTGGAGAATTTTAACAACATTAACTAGATACAGCTATAATTCTATCTATTTCCAAGCAATGTTCTCCTCGAAACAAAGAGATCTTTCCCCACTACTCCATATTGTTAGACTGGTCTATACCAGCACCGATTATCGTGACCATTGCCTTTACATCTGGCAATGTCATATATTCATTAGCTTAACAATTAGGGAATATGTCATAACTGAAATCAACAACCAAGGATAACAGAATGCATATCGCAACTACTGGGATGTACCTAGCAATAAGGCTATTGCTCTAAATACCAAAGAACATTGGTCCTTTCATCAAGAAATTTGAACTCTCCAGAGCAAATATGGAGTGAACTAATCTACTTGAAAGCAAGGTACAGACACTCCAGCTACCCAGTGAAAGCTTTGAATAATGATACTATATTCATATCTGTAAATTGTTTCCCAGTATATACATGCTGCAGACTAGAGTACATTACCAACTCCTTTAATGACAACTGGAACAACCTTCAGCCATACCCATTTACCTCCTACTTAGACCTATTGTCTATTCTGAGTGATACTAACACCTATTTCACAGCCTGTTTATAGGAATCAACAACACTTTATCAGCCCCTGGACATCATGATACTAGCAGCTAGGAAGTACACAAGATCCACCAAATTTAGACCAGAAATGGAAACATGATCAATAAATAACACACTAACTGGAACCTGTCATCACCCAACACTCCACCTATATTAATTCTGAATACACAGATACTGTTAGAGTATCTCTTCATAAGGGAATCTTTGGCCGACAACAGTCACGTTTACTTATAACACTCTTAAGAGCTGCGTTATACTCACTTCAGAGGAGTTTTCAAACAGCAATTAAGCTATTTGGAATTATTATTTTCAAGCTGTTAAAGCTGTACAATTCTGGAATACAAGAGCCAGAAGTGGTGATGCAAGCATGTTCCTATTCTACCACATGATATACATATAGTCATTAAGAACTGGTTTAGAACCAATATTGGAGGCAGTAAAAGCTACAACACTGGTGGTGATATCGATTTAAAGTTCTATTCTTTGATAAGCAGGTAGAAAGCTACATGGTCTAAATAGATCGACGCATGTATTGCTGCAATACTTCACTTTTCCGTCCCTCTGCTGTTAAATATTTCCATACTAATGTTGATTCTAAAGTACTTGGAAGAATGGACTCATATCCTACTCCCTCCACCATTAAAAAGAAAAAAAGGGGAAATCAAATAAGTTTAGGAGTACCACTATTGGTATGGAAATAATCAGCTGCTAGAGAAAGGGAAAAGATATTCTTCAAGCAAGAACTGACTAGAACTATGGAAAGGACAAGAGCATACTATAGACATAGCAAATAGATAGCGGAAAGTCAATTTGAAAGACAATACCGTAAGGCTAACAATTGATTACATTAGGATAAACAGAACATTTACTATACCAGAAACCCAGCGATAGCTACTGGAACTAGAAGCTAGAGATCAGTTTTGAGCATTATACTTCAAGATAGAAGTTGAAAGCAGCGCAGAGTGGAATCAGGCTATGGAAGCTGTTTTAGACAACTTCATGTAGTTACTAATGACTATCTATATACCTTAATAATAGCAATATATGTGGAATTCAATCTAAGGCTGATAAAGTAGCTCATTGGACTGTAGTTGAATGGTGACATTATCTAAACTGAAGACTACTTTGGTACCCTCAGGGTAGACTATTGTTCCAATTACAATGCAGCATGGATAAGTTTAGATCATTATTCTAGCCTTTTAGACAACTATGCTGCATCTTGTATTAAATATTATTATTTCCAATAGAATATGATGTACCATCTGGGTAGTATTGTCAATGATGGAAGATTAGCAGAAAATGTCTTTTTCCAGCATTCTGTAAACTCAAACTTTCATGATGATGAGGTTTTATTAGTTTGCAACAATTTATTTGTTTTGCATTATGTAATGGGAATGGGTACTTGTTTAATAGTTTTGTTTTTTATTTGGTATTAAGTATTGTTTGATTTTTGGTATTGTTTTAAGTTTTGTTTCGAACATCACTTTAATACTTGATTTGTTTTATGTATCATTAAATACTTGATTTTATTTTATATATATTTTTAAGTATCGCGTCAATACTTGGTTTGTTTTAAGTACAGTTTTATACTTGATTTTGTTTTATACTTTGTTTTAAGTATCACCTTTGATACTTAAGAGACATTGCCAAATTGTATTACTTAATAGCTTAGATTAGCTTCGTTCAATCTAGTCATAAACAAAATTGTATATTTAAAAGCTGCCATATTCTAGGATGGAACATGAAGACTTCTACCGTAACTATTTCAATATACTTGTTTGAACAGTTATGGAATTCATTTTCTAGCACATCTTTGATAACTGCTTAAGTTTGCAGCTCTTAACCTGACATTTATGGAGCTGGCCATATTTCATATATTGTACCTTGTTCTAATACTTGATTAGCACCTTGTAAACATATTACCAGGAAGGTCCTTCTTAACTGCATTGTTTTCATTTATTTAGAGTGATATATCTGTTACTGCAGACCAGTGGAATGTGTCTTCTTTCCCGAAATGAGAAAAAAAGCGGACAGGTTAGACGTAATGTTCAATTTCATTTCCTTTTATTGACTAAGCACAACATGAAATAGCAAAGAATCCTGCTATTCATAAGTTATGAAATTCCTGAGAATCTGCAGTGAATGCTTATTTATACTTTTACTGTCAACTTAGGCATATAACAGGTTGTGAAGCCTCTCCTCTAGCTTAATGCTACTCTGTTACTACTAACCACCAATTAACTAAACCTCTGACACTGTACCACAAATATGCCCACTGCATGCCACATCACAGACGCTATATCAAAAGCCTACCGCATTCAAAATAACCCTCTATAGCACTTCCAACCCACCAGCCTCTTGTTTTGCACTAAAAGTAATTAATTCCTCTATGATATCTTTAATGTGACTGAGCGAGATCCTCAACTACAGTGTGGGACCACACTATCCTCCAAGCTCAACAATCGCAGTATACCAGAGCTAACCACCTAAAGAGCTAAACACTTAAAGAAGTGCATCCAAATTGCAAAACAAAAGAAAAGCCAAAATCTCAATCACATAAAGTGGAATAAAAGCAGACTTTCAAACCCAGGGCTTGCGAGTAGAGAGGCCACAAAGTGACCCATATTATGCAAGAAGCACTACACTAGCATGGTAGTTTGCATATGACAATGAAAGGTAGCTAGCTGCCTGAGAGCATCGCAAGGCCATCAATACCTGGATGAATATACTGTCTGAAAAGTCTTGACGAACTGTTCCTGCCCCTTCATAGACTGCGGGCCCATGCTCAAATCTGTTACACCTAATGGCAACTGAATTCGAGCAAGAGAAGTGTACAACTCACAGTGTCATAGATAAAGAGTACCAGTATCGATTGATCCTACTTTCCTTATCGGTTGATGTTTCTCTTCCACTTCACATATCGAGGTGCCAGTCTAGTGACTAGAGTAGATGGGCCACACGGATTACCACCTCCTACCACAGGGTGATGCCAATAGAGATATTACTCTAACCGGTCAAGGGCTCAGCCACAACAGGTTAAGGTGGCAACCACTCTGAAGGAGCTCATACCACTACATCTAGCGGCACTATAGGAGGATCTCCTCTTGGTATACTAAGACTATCTCCATTGACCTGAGCTAACCAATCTAGAACTAAGCCATCCATACAATAATACATAGTGCCAGCTTGAGGTGAGGGCTGGATAACTACCAGTGCGATGTTCCCTCATAGGTACTCTATCAGAGGTCAATGAGAAGGCAGCCCTTTACAGGTAACACCGATGCAGTAACACATACTTAAAGGTGGACAGGCCAAGGGAGGATAACTATAGCGATATTAACCTTAACGTACATTGAAGTCAAATCACAATTATGTTTAGGTTGAGAGTTAAGGGCAATTGACTGGTAGATAATTCCTGTTCAGGGTGATGAAATGACTGTGAAAGGAAACAGATATAGTGCAGAAGTAGTGAGGCTGCTGGATCAGCATCGAAGTTTGTCTCTTCTAAAGTAGTCAATAACAGCTACGAACAGAGAGTGGCGATTATGGAGCTTGCTTAGGCTCTCTTAGCCATTACAACTATGAGGAAGTGATCAAAGTGAACGGTTGCAGAAACATGTAAAATGACATAACAACTTCCAGCAAAAGTTGAAGGTGGTACATCAACAAAGTCCAGAAATTATCCTCTAGATTAAAGACTCGAAGTTTATAGCAAGATGGAAACTGATTGTAATACCTGAATGAGAAACCTGGGAAGCACTCTGACTACGGTAGCCCTACCAGAATTGTAATCTCTGGTCTCCAACAACCTACTACAGCCTCCTGACAAGTGGGCATGTCATTGTACATATAGATCTTACTTGGCTCGTGTAATTAGAATGCAAGAAAGTTAAGCGTAGACGAATAACCTGATATATATCACTGCCATCTATCCGACCATATCTTCTGCCCAGGATATATTGGAGGAGACTCTCGGCTATGTCTAAGAAGTGAAATATAGTGTGTCTATCAACTAGGGAGAAAGCAACTAGGCTTCAAAGATATGGTATCTTTGGCAATTGATCTAAGTAATGAGAGGTATTAGTACAATGATATAGTATTGAATGCTAAAAGGTCTCTAGGAGGAACTAATACATTTAGACCTAACCTATAATAAGCAGAATTGTCTAGAATTTCAAGATGCTGCCACAGAAGGCAATGGACTTCACAGAGTATTACAATTGAGCCTAAGAAGGCAATTAAATAGCTAAAATGAATCCCAATACTAAAGCAAGGATAAAGATCCAGCTACCCAGAACAACCATGGGTTGCTGACGATGTGCTTATGTGTTAATTAGGGTGACTAGCTTTCTATAAATTGAAAGAGAGTAATCTTAAAGATATTTTTCTGTTGGATCTGCAGTTATGGAGGTTAAAACTTGGCGACTTCAGAGGCTTGACTTTAGGACTCCCTTTGGAAATACAATCTGTAGATGAAATTGATCCTATCATAGATAAGGGAGGTAATGATAGGAGCCAAATCATTTCGACTTGAGAACTAGACCACAAGTATAAATGACTCTACAACTGCGAAGATTCATATTAGAGACAGGATAATTCTCAAACTAGCAAAATAGTAATTACTGAGGAGAGTGTGGTGGTTTTCAGAGTCTCTATATGTTTGCATGCTGAAAGAATACCAGATATTACAAGTTATATTGATAGAGGTTAACAGTTTGTATGATAGTTACATGTAGTCTGCAAACACTGAAATGCAGAATGTAAATATCGAACCATCTCCCAAGCCTGGAGCCACGAGCAAGCAACTGAGAAGAAGCCGCAATAATATAATATTATTTTTACGATTCTACTCCACTTTACCTACACCAATTTAATCTTAGTTGTCATAAACAAAATGAGTATAAATTGAGCCTTAATAGTCAATTTTACTCTACTGAAATAACTCTTGATTGGCCTCGACACAACCAGTCTATACAGATTATCTCTGCCGTACAGTAAATTGTTTAATTTCCTTGTTACCAATACTTTCAACATATCTACCTTCGTACTCCTAGTATACAATGGGGTCAGCATAACAAGTTTCCCACCACATATCCTACACAAATGCTAATTTACAAAAATGCAATCTTTATAACCTGCATATGAGAAAAAGAATAAGATAGCAAATGAGCAAAAGAGATGGCACAGTCTGCTAAGCAGATAACTTCAGAGAAATCAATAAATACCTCAGGAGATGATCACTTCCAATATTCAGTCATTCATCTTCTATCCAGCCTGCTTTCCGGAAACCTTGCCCTGGACAAGCAGGTAATGCTTCCCTTGTTCCTCCTTTCTCCAAAGCCTTCTCTGAAATTTCAAGAACATTTACATCATGTCCGAACATGCATGAAGAAGAGCTTACAAGACTCGCTGCGCAGGTAGGAATACTTATATCTCCCCTAGAGCCAGACATTTTAACAAGCATTGACAATTCCATTTGCCTTTGATACTCTATAAACCTACTCACTTGTTAAGGTATAAGTGCTGATAGAAGTCCATCTACAATTGCTAGAAGAACAAGACATACAGGATATTGGCATAGCGGTTATGTTACATCAGTATATTGTGGTGGAATCAAACATCTGTGCAATTCAAGAAAAGATCAACTAAGAAATAGCTGTTGAATTAGCTATATAAGATACGTGGCTAGAATATGATAAGTATGTAACCTTCTAACTCTAGTGAAATAAAATGTCACGACCCTGACTTGGCATGGAAAACATTTTGATATAGCTTTTTATTATGAGTCATCGGTATGTTATTCCTTTGCATATATGACTCCATTAGGTCATAGCACCTATTATGGTAATATTGGTTATGATTTGTACATGGCTTGATCATGAGTCAAGAGACATGTACCTGGCAAGTCTGTCGTACAAGTATGCCTTGTGGGTATACCTTGTACATCTGATTTATCTTTCGCACATGACCTCATTATGAGCTTATAGGCTTTGTACATGTAATCAACATCTTAATTTCAGTAGTTTGTTATGATTTGGTTTCATACATGTGATCACTTGAGGTCAAATGACTTGGAGTTCGAACAGGAATATACAAGGAGGCTGGTACCATTGAGGAGAATAGGCTTTTTATGCTTTACTGTAAGTAATGTTCTCATTCTTGCCTTAATTAGACTGCTGTAGTGTGCTTCTTTCTTCCACGATAGGTCACTTTACCTGGCAGTCATCAGGTCATTAGGATGGTCATGTGGTTGAGTGCTTGTCTACTTGTTTGTATCTTGTTTCAACACTTACTGGTTATAGTATCATGCTGGTACTTGCAGCTATTCATCATTGCTGATTATAAGCCCCAATTAGCAAAAGATGTACGGCTCTTTCTATGTCATCTAGTCTTATGTTTCGCATTTGATTGAGAGAATTGAACATTGTATTTGGAGGGATCACATGACTGATTGTCTCTGCCAACTAATATTTCTTGGATTTTAATGTAGTTTTGAATTGTCACAATATAAACAGCACTTAGAATTGACAGATAACCTTGTTAAGTTTAAACACATCGAACCAGTAATATGATACCTGAGGTGAGAGAGTGCTACCCATCCGGCCTCTCCCTATTACATTTTTATTTCTTTGGCCCTAATCCTACAGTATTATTTATCGCAGTTTTCTTGAAGTTTCTCTTCTTGACACTTTAGCATAGTTCAGTCTAGTATCTCCTCCTTACTTCGTCACCGATAGCTTTGATCTTGAAATATCTTACCTCTTAGTCTGATTTTTCATGGCTCTATGCGGTGTCCATGGGCTGATTGGCTACCAGATATTGGCACTGTCTGTGTGTGTGGGTCATTCAGTCATATATTGTGATTGGTGGCTTTACTCATTACAAGTTGTACCTATTGTCTGTTTTTCTGCTTCTGTTTGTTTATCATCCCTCACAGTGAAGCATTGTGTAGGTGTGCCTCTTACCTGTCGTATACCCTGTTGCTATTGCCTGAACCTTGGATGTTGGAGATGGAGGATGACATGGTACTTTTCTAAATTAGGCTCACTTGTCATTATTGCAATCTCTTCTCTTACTGTCACAATTGCATCAGTCCAGTTTCTCTTATCACTTACTCCTGACGTACAGTAGTCCATTACTGGTAATACATATCATAGTTAGATTCCTGTTGCTACCACTTTTGTTATTGAGACTCTGTTATCTTCTATGTATTTAACAGGTGTGATATTGCTGATAGTGAACGAGAGAATAATGAACAAACTGTGTTATATCACAACAGACCTATCATAATCACTGGTATTCCTGAAACGATTATTCTGTTTTGAAGTCTTACAAAACCCCCCTTTACTTCCGAAATCGAACAGCTTATACCCCCGGTACTCAAAGAATTTAACTACACTTTCACTATTCATGCGTAACTATCTATATCCTGATCTCCCTATCTTACCAGAGTGTCCTCCTATGAGACACACTATGATTACCATTGTATGCTCTACCTTCCGCTTCGAGATCAAGAAAGAAAAACCTGGTACCATCAAACACGACAATATCATACAATTAACAGACCCGGAAAACTACCTTATTTGGGAATCACCTGTAAGGTTGGTTTAGAAAGGTATAAAGACGCATGAGAAGGTTGTTGCAGGGCACCAGCCATCCAAAGATGGGGACCAGGATGATGTGATCGCCTATATGATACTTTGCCACCAGGCATCCAGGATTTATACCCAAGTTGTTTCTACAGAGATCTTAGATAAAGTTGTTGAATTCGACCACTCATATGAGATGTGGAAATATCTCAGGACCAACGATTTCCGTGATGCTGCTTTCACTCTCGTTTCCCAATTACCCAATGTCTCCTCCCTATCAACTGTCTATGATCCTACAGAGCCCATATCTGGCTTTATTTCTCAGCTTGAAACTAAATGATTACAACCTGGCAAGCTGGCAAAGGCATCCCAAGACTCATATTGCCAAATGTTAGCCAAATTCTTAGCCGAAGTCAAGGCAAAAGGCGATTTTCTCTTAGGCTTTCTTGTAAGCCACGAAATGAATATCATTGATAATCTGTCTACAAAGAATGACCACACCTTTGCTGAAGTGAAGCAACGACTCTTAGACTTGGATCTCGGACAAGGAATAATAACCGCCTAACAAGTTCTTACAATGGTCGACTACAGGAACCAGATGTAGTGTTTGAAATCTCAGTCCGCAACAAACTCAACAGATAATTCTAGGGAGTGTACCTGGTGTAGTAAGCAGCAACCTAGACGCTCTAGGGACGATAGTGGAATGAGTGCTTTCAGTTAAAATCCTACAACCAGAAGAAGGAAGATAGGAACAATGGTCATGAGGAAGTATATGTGGTCATGAACAGTGCTAAGAAGTTTAGCCGATCATCATTGTATTTTGATACATGGGCAATCTCTCATATGTGTTCCCATGCAGATCGGTTCGAAGACCTTACACTTTGTTCTGGAGTTGTGAAATGCAGCTCTACAGACAGAATAACGATTAGAATAAAAAAAAGTGCTGTGTTTTACTCTTTATTGGGTAATAGGAATGTGTCTTGTTTTCGTCTTAATGATGTCCTTTTTGTCCCACCATGTGAAAGGCGCCTAGCCTCATGGCCCAAATTGGAAAATAAAGGATATTATATAATTGGAGAAAAACCTGTAATACATGTTTTAAAAGAACGAAAAACAGTATCAGAGGCTATTTTGGATAGATCACTGCTTCGGATCCCTGAAGTGCAAGGGTCTGCACTACTGATGTTTGAGTTCTGGCATGAGTCCCGCGAACACTGAGCACGATCTATACTTGATTAGTCCCTTAGTCTGTTTGAAGACTCAAGCGTTCTGCCTCCAAGCCCAAAACATTTCCACTGTAAGGCGTACACAGTTGTCAAATTAACACACAAAGGTCCAACTGGGGTAACACCTTGCACTACTCACAATGTTGAACCTATACAATCTGACCTATGTAGACCCTTTCCGGTCCAATCTTATGATAATTTGCTATAATACATATTCTTTTCTTGCAACACGACTCGCTTTGCTGGGTCTGCTTCCGCAAATATAAATCTGACGTCATCCAGATAGTTGGTGTCTATGTTGCTGAAGTTGAAAAACAGTCAGCATGTACCATACGCACAGTTCAAATTGATAATGGGGGAGAATTTGTAAATGCTGGACTGAATAAATGTTTTACCTCTAAAGGAATCATTAATCAGCTAAAGTCATCTTCCACACCTGAGTGCAATAGTATAGCAGAAGGACTTAACGGAACTATTAGGGAAGGAATCTGTACAATACTGTACAAGATATAAGACTGCTGCCTGAGTGCAGAACTAGTAGGAATATTTGTATACCTAAAAGACTGACCACCTCATAGTACATTGGGAAAGAGAACTCTATTTGAGGCTATGTTTGACAAGAAGCCATGAATTGACCACTTACAACCATTTGGCTGTGAATGCTACTTACATATCTCAAAAGCCAAATGTATACGTTGATCTAAACTGCTACTAAAACTACAGCAGGGACTGTTTGTAGGATATACTGCTCTTAACTCCCAGTATGGAGTATTCCTTAGTAAGGAAAAATATACCGTAGTTTCTGGAGATATTTTCTTTCCACCGCACTTCTCAGCCAATACCTCTACTGTTGAAGGCACCAATTCCGGTGGCATAAATTGGGCAGGCACTTGCAAAACTTGTGTGACTGACTTTCCGATACTCTCCATTCCTCTGAGGTCCAAAGTGAATCACTACAATTTCTCTACTGATGATAGGTGGTTAGAGTGAATGGACCAGCATCCTGAAGCTACCAACGACTGGTATAGTAAAGAGCACCCAATGGTGATAGAACCTTTTGAACAAGAAAAGGCATATAGAAGGTAAATGCATGTAGAAGGTGGCATAGCTTTCTTGGATTACAACACTGGCTTCCAGATAATCATTCGGGACCTGGCATGTTTTCTGAATATATTGGAGCTACAGCATATAATCAGTCTGCTTAGAAGTTACTACCTAATAGTAGTTATACTTCACCGGTTCCCAAATCAGTTAGGACCATCATAGATGTCTTGATGCTGAATGTATCACGGCCTTCAGCACAAGTACAAGATGACCTTAAACAACACAGATAAACATCCCCAGATACTTGGTCTTGTCATTCCCAATCTCGAAGCTATACTGGACAAGTTGTATCAGTTCATGATGAACCAGTTAGCTTCAGCAGACCTGAAGACTGGCGCGATACTGTAGCGGACAGTTTTTACTAATCGAGCAGCCTTCCTCCAATTAACTCTGACTCAGATGATGAAATCCTTGTAATATACGAAGACTGATCTCATCCCAGTATACTACAGGTATAAGAGCCAAATACCTATAATCAAGTGCAGGCTTCTAATTATGGGAATGATTGGAAAAAGGCTATTGATGAGGAGATCATATCATTGGAGAAGAAGGTATTTGAGAAATTGTTGACAGACCACCTAACCGAGGAATCAGTGATGGCTGCTGGATGTTTAAAGTGAAAGGAAATGCAAAAGAGGAGCTAGAATATTTTAAGGCCAGATATATGTGGCAAACGGCATGTCCCAAGCTCAAGGGATTACCTACAAGGAAATCTGTGCACCTGTTACACTCTTTAATTCTCTGAGAATACTTCTAGCAATCGCTGCTTCAAAGTAGTTACAGCCACAATAGCTAAATATAAAAACCGCTTTTCTTTATTGCAGTTGGGAGGAAGAAGTATATTTACAACTGCTGGAAAGACGACGAGAGAAAGGAAAGGTAGCGAGGCAGTAATACGCTATCAATAGCCTTAAACAGTCACCCACGCAGTGGTATTATCGCCAACTAACCTTCCTACAACCATATGAGTTTCGTCTGTCTGCCTTTGATCACAGTGTTCTTATAAACTATTGTGGCAACTTGTTTGTCGCAGTTTATAACCACAATATAACAATCCTTGGCAGGGAGAACAGTCAGGAAGAGGCTCAAACCTTTTTACTCAAATCTGAGTCTAAGGTAGAGGATATGGGACCCCTACATTGGCTACGTGGAATGCAGATAGATTATGGCCCAGAATGTATCAAGATATCGCAAAATAGCCTTTATCGAGAAGATCCATTCTCGCCTTGCTATACAAAGATTTAATCCTGTATCTACCCCAATCGATCCAACTCATGTATTGTGTAAAGGTACACTGTGTGATGCTCCGATACTACCTGCAACCTATCTACTGATAATTGAATCCCTTCTGTATCTTGTTACTGGTAGCTGGTCAGACCTGGGATTTACCATAACATATGTTTCGTAGTTCAACATTAAACCTCCTGAAACCTAACTCAAAGCTGGGAATCAAGTACTCCAGTACTTGTAGAAGAGAAAGGCCCAGAGTCTTTCCTTCACTCTTGGTTCGATTCTTTTTCTGAATGGTTACTCGGATGCATTGAGCTGAAACTGTGTAGATACTCGACGGAGCTTCTCAGGTTACTTTTTTAGGCTAGAAAATGCAACCTTCTACTAGTGTTGCCCAAAGTAATACTCCGTAGTCCATTATGCCTGTGAGGCAAAATATATGACTTTGGCATTTGCAATGAAGCAATGCATATAGACATGAAGTGCCCTACATGAGCTATTAGGTAATGCGGTCCTATCGGCACCGTCTGCTGATAGTCACCCTACCATTGATCTTGGGAAACAACCCAAAGCTACGGGATACATCGAAGCATATCGACATGCTTACGACCATACTCATGAACACTTCAAAGATTACTCTCTTTCCTTGCTTCACCTAGGCTCTTCTGAGAACGTTGCTAACCTTTGTACAAAAGGATTCCCTCAACCACACCATGAACACATATATTCTAAGACCTTTGATACAAAATTGAGATGAGGTATTGGAGATTGATAGTGATGTGGTACCTTTCTATATTAGGCTCACTAGTCGTTATTGCAATCTCTTCACATACTGTAAGAATTCCATCACTCCAGTTTCTCTTTTCCCTTACTTCTGAAGTACAGCTGTTCTTTACCTGTAATACATGTCATTATTGTATTCTTGTTGCTGCCACTTTCCTTATTGAGACTCTGTTGTCTTCAATATATTTAAGAGCTGGGATATTGCCCATAGTAAAGGGGAGAATAATGAACAAACTGTGTCCTATCACAGCAGACCTATCATAGTTACCTGTATTCCTGCACGGATTATTCGGTTTTGGAGTCGAACAATCCTCGCCATGCTCCCCAAACCGAATAGTAAGCCTGGCTACAGTTGCAGCTACTTAACTATTCTCAGCTCAGATAGGTGATATTTGTGGATAGGATTGTATTAGTGTAGCCAAGCCTAGTAGTAGCCTGAGAATGTTAGGTATAGGCGGTACTGTGCCTGATCGATGGTTGATTTCTCTCAGGGGCGGAAAGGGGCTAGATGTGCTGAGAGACCCGGGGTGTGTGCGACTTGGCAAGTAGGCTGATTAGACAGGAAGAGGTTCCAGCATGCAGGTGTCAGGCTTGAGCCACATTCAGGAGGGCTTAATTAAGTGTTTCTGGCTGGCTTGGCTGTTTTAAGATAAAGCTACAAAGTGCTATAAGACTCCCTGGTGAACCGGCTGGCTGACGGCAACCTGTGTAGATCCTGAGTTGCCCCTACATAGTCGGACCTTTTTGAGTCTTGCATCATGGGCTTTATATCGTTTCTTAAGTTTCTTAGGTTTCTTCAGCTTGGTTCTGGGTACCTCAAGAGGAGGCAAGGAACTACGGTTGAGATATATGACCTACCGACCTTGTTGGTCTTTTACTACCTCTATGTATTTTCTTTGTTTATTATATTTGTTTGGGGAACATGTAGCTGATACTGGTATACCAGAGAGGTACACTATTGAGAGGAAACCGGCAACGCAAGTTTATCTGGTTGACAGCTTACCATGCTGGCGCAACAGGTGGACATATTGGTTGCCTCCTACCCATAATTGTATTGCCAAGAGGTTTACTTTGCTTAGTTGATTTGGTCCTGTGAGAGCGGTTTTGTAGAACAGTATATGGTCCAGAACATAGTATTTTGAAGTTTATTAGATGCAAAACCTGATCATAATAGCGTTTTGTTTAGCTTTAGCTACGCTTAAAGCTGATTAGATTCATATCAGAGGCGCTATAGAACAGTATCAGGGTGGAGGTTGGGGTATTCAGGTGGCTTGTAATTAGTCCTTGTAGGGGCATGATGTGGGAATAGTTGGTACAGGGTTACAAATTTAATTACCTTAGGATTAGTTGAATACAGATTAGCGTAATTGTTATGCCGCAAGATCTCAACATATGCCGGTATTAGCTGTACCAGTTTAAATAGAATTTCATTCACTTCTACCTACTATTCCTACTAATCGCTGCAATGAATTAATATATATTCATCCTCTTTCTCAGTACAACATGCTTTATTATTATTCCTTGGAGAAAGCCCTTCAACAAGAAGCGCTACAGAAATTTTATAATTTGTATACTCCAACATAATACAATAGTGTTATGCTAACAGTAACGTAGGCATAAGCTGGGTACTATGGTAAGATAAAAAGGTAAAAAGACAAAGAGAAGTATCATTTCCTATCTCCAAGCATTAACTATCTAATATGTGACATTACATTGCAAAGCGTCACCTGGTGCAACAATAAAGGACAAGTCATCATCCTTTAAACCAGATAGAAAAGGTGATATTAACATCAACAATTAAAGTCATAATATAGTAGGATGTCTTAATGAGCTGGAAACGCTTTCAGCGAAGCCATCGAGTACAGTAAGTCAAGTAACTCTCGTGAACAGATTACCCATCGATAGCTTTCTAACAAGAATCCTACAATACAAAAAAATGTACGAATTAGCAGTACCAGTTCCCGCCACCTATGCAACTGCAGTATCAGGGATGAATGTTCTTGGAAGAAATAAAAACGTGTTTCAGATATTGCTCCCAGTAAAATAAAATACCATAACAGGACAAGTCAATATTCAAGAACTGAAACCACAAGAACACAAGATGTAGAAAAGAACCACAGATAAACTACAAATATTCTTAGCACAAGGTAAAAGATACTTCACCCTCACGAGATAAGGAGAATACGATGTGAAGATCATGATTGCTTTAGTGAAATCTCAATTTTGAAGACTCACTAAGCGATGGATCCTGCCTTTACCAAATGGAAGGAAATAAAGAGAATGTGTTACCTATGCAGTGTTCAAGGCAACCTTCTTCCAATAACTTGTTTATCCTAATGCCAAGGAGACAGCAAGAGTGAAGTTGGAAAAACTCCAACCAGAGAAACTGTGGATTTGGGTGTAGAGAAATGAATACTAACTCCAGAATATTAGATACAATTCAACTATACCACTTTCAACATCATCCAGCTTAAAAACTGTAGAGTACAAATACAAGTAGTAGGTGGAATTTTCCACTTGCATTTCATTACTTGAAATGATTTCAAGTTAGTAAAATGAGATAGAAAGCAAGCTAAACAAGGTTGTAAACAACTAGGAAACCATCAGAGCACAAAGGATGGGTGAGTAAGCCAGGAACGAGGATAGAACATGTAAACCAATAGTAATGAGAAGTGAGAGAAGAGTGTTACAATCAGGAGAACCAATTAAATTAGACAGATCAGGAGCAGGACTCGTACTGAACCTATCCAAGGAAGAATTTGGAAGAAGGATAAATGGAGAACATAGCGTGAGATGCAGAAAAGCGGGATATTTGATAGGGGAATGTGCGGATTTACCGAACAATGATAACATAGAACAAAAGTGGCTAGAAACAATCTCTACCAGTTTTAGATCAGGAGCAATATCTGTGAGATGATTGCCATAAACCTATCATTGTAAAATATGTTGGGTCCCCAGTAAATAGTGGTCTGCGAGAGTCCATGTGAAAAGCTGAAAAACTAATTAAATTAGTGTATTACTTTACATAAGAGCAAATGCAACAAGAAGATGTAGTAGAAGATCATGATATGCTCAAGATAACAATAGACAATAATCGGAATGAAGAAACAACAATGTATGCAATCCTAGATACTCGGGCTACAGAAGATTTAATCAATAAGGAAATCTGTGATAAATACAGCCTCTATGTCAAAAAACTCATGAAAGCAAGAGAGGTCTATTTAGCAGATAGGAACCCATACCTATTATACCCTGAAACATATATTTCAGCAGTATCTATGTCCATTAACAGTCATAGGAAAATTGCAACCATCCAGGCAGCAGATCTTAAGAACAATAAAATGGTGCTAGGGATGCTATCTGTATGAAGACAGATCCCACCAATTATTTGGAACACGAACAAGAACAGCGTTAGCAGCTAATAACATGCAACATAATATCACAACTGTACAACCATGGTTTACCCAAAACCAAATACGGAAGTGTAAGAAGAAACTTTGCATGCGAAGTTTGCCAAGATGTGGTAAGAGAAGAGAGTTTAGATATAAAAACTTGACCGACGGGTAAAAGTGCATTTCACGGGTTGTAAGAAGGCCGTAGGATACGACCTGTACATGAATGAGAGGAAGATGATACCTGCAAACAGGCAGGCAACAATAGTAATAGGAATAGCCATCTGACTACCAGATGGCACCTATAGATATATAGCAGCCAGGAGTGGTCTATTAGTAAACTATCCACTGTTGACAAATAATGTGTTGATTGATGCTAACTAGACAGGTAAAATCAAAATTGTCTCTGCTCAGCGGGAAAAGCAAGATTACGAGGTTGACGAAGGCCATTGAATTGTACAATTGAGGCAAGAACAGATTAAGGACAAAGAACAGCAGAAAGTGGATAAATTGGAAGACACCATAAGGGGAGATAAGGGTTATGAAAGCAGAGACCAAACCCAGCTATATATATCCACATGAATTGGGATACAAGAGACTATGACTCAAGTCATGTCACTCTACTCTCAAAGAGCAGATCATACAATAATCCTCGAATAGATATGCAAGAAGGAAAGGACAGTTCTAGCGAACATCAAAGTTAGTACCGAGCTGCCAATGTAAGATAGGAAATTCTAAAGCTAAACACAATAGCAAGAATTGATTCTAAAAGAATATCATCTATTCCCCGCACTGCTTTAAGAAGAGGAAGCTAGAAGACTACCATAAAGAAGACCAGTAATTGGCCACAAGATTCAGGTAGATAAAGACAAAAATTGGAGAAAACTAAATAAAATTCTCTATAAGTAGCTATACCAACTAGGATAAGTAAAACAGGAAGCACTCAGAAGGTATATCAATGAAAACTAAATAGGTGATGGAGATGAGACCTCTTAGTATCAGAAGGATCCCCTATAGTATTCGTAAAGAAAACGGACAGAAATAGGAGACTCCATAGTAACAAAACAGCCTTCAATTTGATGACAAAAACGGATCGGTATCTACTATGCAGGATTGAAGAAACATTGTACAGATTATAATCCACAAAATAGTTCATCATACCAAATATCAAGAGTGTGTAGTACAACATACGAAGCAAAACTGGTAACGAATGGAAAACTGCATTTACATCACGACACACTATGTGCATATGCTGCTTATACCCTTCAGGTTATACTATGCAGCAGCATTATTCCTATAATGTATTAACAAGGTACTCAACAAGCAACTCGACGTATGTTGCATCATATGCTTAGACAATGTACATATTTATTTTGAAAACAAGCAACAAATCTAGAAAGATATTAGCAATATTGTGCCTACAATATAAAAGCCGGGAATAAAGATCAAACCAAAGAAATGTGAATTCAACAGAGAACGAACTGAATAGCTGGCATTTATTATCCATTGAATGTGAGTCCTTGTAGACAGAATAAAACTGGCGGTAATATCGGACTGGGCGAAACTAAACAATACAAGTCATATTGAATGCTTTTTGAAATTCTCCAATTTTTGTTGTAGGCTTAGAAAAAAATTTAGCAGGATTGCGAAGCCACTCTATAAACTTACCAAGAATGACTGGAAATAGGAATAGGCCGAAATGGCACAAAAAGCATATAATGCCATCAGGATACATCTAATATTAGTACCATGCTGGTCTATTTCAACCTACATGGAGGGACAGTAATTGAAATAAAGTTCTGGAAATAGCTATACTCATGTGTAATATCATAATAGTGCTAAGATTGAAGCTATACACCAGTGCTTTACCAATTCAGGACAATGACTCCTGCAGAATGCGACTAAGATATTTCTAACATGGAAATATTGGTGAAATGTCAAGCCCAAAATGAATGGAGAAGATATGTTCTAAAAAATCACCATGCAGTCCAAGTTCTCATCAAATACAAAGTTTGGTGTCCTGCATGGGTACAATATAATTGAATGGCAACCAAATAGGATGGGTCGAACAACTCAGAAAATACAACTTTAAAATCCAATATCAACAAGGATCCGAGAGTTGAAAGGCAGATGCTCTCACACACATCGCAAGTAATAAGCTACTAACAATAGAGAATAAAAGACCCAAGTGAAAGACAATGTCCTTATAACCAAAAACCTACTCTGAACTAATACAGCTCATGGAGTTAATCTCGAACAAATAAGATTCAATCAAGATGACTAATGAAAAAGACAAAATGATCAAGACAATAAGGGAAGAGTTGGAACAAGGAAAAAAAGAAATAAAAGATATCACTCGGGGTTTATGCCAGGGAAAGGAAGAAAACAAGTAGTATTATAGAATACATTTTATTGTAAAAAAAGAAGAAATATTTGCAAGGATCAGATGACAACACCACAATATCGCAACCATATCAGACTGCAGAACTGCTAATACCATCCAATTTATCACTATATCATTCTATGGGCTAGGATTCCATAATGATCTCAAAAGATAAGTCAAGAATTGTAAAAGATGTCAACGATTGAAAATGGAGAGGAACTTGAGTTATAGCTTGATGAAATCAAACGAGCTTCTTGAATGATGTTAGGAAACAATTATGATCATGTTGATTAACAACCTATCTCGATTGGCAGTATATGGCAGTATGGTGATCATGGTAGATAATATGACGAAAATGAATCTCTTTGTTCAATTGAAAATAAATATAGATACAGGGGATCCTTACTGGATATTCATCAAACAGGTTTTCTTACTACATGGCCTTCTGAAGAATATCATCTATTGTTGAGGAATATTGTTCGTGTCAAGATTATGGAAAATGCTAAGGAGAGAGAGGGAATACAAAATCTGTTGAGCACTGCATGTTACCAGCCGACGGAGGGACAAGCAGAACAGGTAAATACAATACCCAGACCATATTTATCTATGTATGACAATTATTAAGCAGCTTATTCATATAAAGTCTTATCAATAGATAAATTTAATAACATTAACAGGAAACTGAAAATGATAAGCATGACCCGATTCTTTGCAAATTATGGACCACATCCCAAAGTTGAGCTTCAAGTAATTTGATTCATAGTTTGAAAAGGGATAAAACTAATATGAAAGCACTCCAGGAAATATTATGATACAAAATCGGTACAGAAAAGCGATGAGAGTTAGAATCCTAAAACAAACAACAGAGGCCCAATATGAAAATAGAGTGTGAAGATATCGCCTGGTTACTACCAAAATATATATATACGACACTGCCATGAAACTAATTGGACTACATGAAAATCTGCCTAAACCAGATACTTGAAAAGGAGTATGACTGAACTAATAAGCTAGATGTTCCTCTCTTGATGGGAATACGCAATACAATTTACATCTTGCTCTCCGCACTACACAATAATGAGCCGTTTCTGTAACAAATAATTATACATCTCCCAGCAATTGAACTCAACGGAGAACTAGAATATCATCTAAATGAAATAATCAATTTCCACTTCTTCTACCCAACTATCTGATACGGAGCCAAGCAGACAGGTGACTTACCTGAATACTGTAAAACCTGCAACTATGTATACAATAGTCAACTCATATACTATGAACTCGAAAACCTTCCTTAGCATTATAACGTTAAACTTGTCACAGGTAACCATTATATTTAAAGGCCAAGGCAATGGAAAGATTTCTGCATACTTGCAACTATACCCGGACTGGGGTGATGGCCAGAGACCTGTCACACTGATGAGCTCTAAATACTTGTAGATGGGCTGACAGAAGAAGAACTTAAGTAACTAGAGAAGCCGGCATAACACAACATAACAGGTTCAGCAGAGGGCGACATCGATAGGTGTCAAACCTATTGTAGAAACAAGGAATGCTGAGAATTGTTCCTGTAAGAATACCGAAAGCATTGACCGTACCCACACTATTTTACAAATTCCTTGAAATAGTCCTTCAACAACACATGTAAAATAGACAAAATGAAAAAGATCTATGCCGGGTACAAAGCGCAAAGGGATGAGAACAAGAACTAGTTGCAAGAAATGGATGCCTGTATATGGTAAAGTACCTTGAGGGCGAGGCTCATAGATGGGAGAGCTAAAAGCTGCATGATGGAAATAAAACCAAATGTCAGAAGACTATAGAGGCAGATAAGAGCACTCCGGGAGCAACCTAGCGAGGCCATGTATATCGAAGGTGG
>NW_003298814.1:194587-262025 GCF_000151645.1 Tuber melanosporum | reverse complement strand
CAGCAGCTTAAGGCTAGGGTTTAGAAGACTGGAATAGAACAATGCGAAAGTGTGAAGCAATTTGTGCAGCAGGTATCTGTCTGTGTCGTTTCCTACGGCACTGGACTTAGCAGAGGCTTTATTCTTTTCTCATTCTATGCTGGTTGGCATAGGGTGTTAGTTTTATGGTTTCCTTCATTCCCTAGGTATACGGAGGTTTGCGCATTGGCATTGTCAAGTTTGAGGTTCCATAAGAAGTGTTTAGCAAATATGGCAATCTTCTGGGTAGGCATGGCAGAAATGGCCGTACCGTAATTGGGGCCGTCGCACCATTGGTCAAGTAAAATGAACCCCATTTTCGGCAGAGTCTCCATCCCTGGTAAAGCGCATCTGCTGCCATATAGGTTTCCTCTCTTATCGGGGGGTAGTTCCTCTAGTCCCTTACCATTGTTGTCCTGCTGTTTCTTTCCACCATCAATGTGCCATGAAGGGGTTCACAGCCACCACTTTTGCCACGTCCACCATCCTAATGTTAGATTGTTATTGTTTTGACAGAGATATAAATCTCCTAGCTAGTTCTGAGCTATCATGGGAGGGAGAGAGAGAGAGAGAGTCTATTGATCCTTCATCCCCACACTGGTTTCGCAAGTAGAGTCTTTCATGATCGTACTTTAATTCGCTCCTTCTTTAGTACTTTCGTTAGGCACGAACAAGTTACGAGGCCTCGCTTCTAGGCAGGCCATAACAACATTTTAAGTTTTTTGCAGTACTTTATGTCGCTCGTTCCCGAAATGATGTCGTCCACCACGATCAACTTCGAGAAGCTCACCGAGACCAAGTATCAAAGGTGGGTAGTTCCGAGAAGGCTAACACTACAGAGAGATGGTATTTGGCCTATTGTTGCCTGTGAGAAAATAAAGCCTTCACTGCCGAAAGATACAGATACAGGTACAGCTAAGTGTGCGATTGAAGCAGAAATTCGCAATTACTGGGCGGGCTACGATCGAGTTAGGGACACAATTTGTTTGTCGTTTTCAGAGGAGCTACTGCTCGAATATGTGTCAATGGATGATCCTGCTGTTTTACGTGAAATGATTCTTGCTAAATATAAGGACTTAGTGAAGGAACGCGGAAGGGATATTAGAGGCCTGTTAGCGAGGATTTCCTGTAAAGGTAATATCCGTCCTCTTCGGCGTCATACATGGACCCCCCTTCCTCTTGCTAAAGCACGTGAGCAAGCTTTCCATGGCCCATCCAGAAGCTGACCGCTTTCCAAATGAGACATCACAATGGTCGTCCAACAAATGCTTTAGCCTTCATATCAACCATGTTGGTGCCAATGATCTCCATGTGACCAGGGAGCCAACTGAGACTGACATGTGAAAAGGCGCCAAGGAGTGGTGCTTTACCCTCCAACAACCAAGCTGAGTCGCCCTCCGAAAACATGTTATCAACCAAGATGAGTGCGGGAACACCATCCCTAAACATATGAACAGAACGCCCCTTAGCCATACCCTGAGTATATTGGGGGGTCCAGACAAGTTCAAATAGCTCGCATTCAACAATGCTAGATGAGGGGAGAATGAAGCAACTATTAACACCTGTCAAAGCACCTTTCTCAAATGCAGCCCATTCCATACCTGATACCTCAGAGGACTCGGACCTGTCCGTGGATATGACCATATCTGGTAATATCTCAAGATTGGTGTGTGGTGAATACTGGTGTACAGCTATCAATGTCTTGCCTTTCGCACTTGATCCTGTAGTCCTGTAGGTGAGTTCCTGATTCATGGTCTGCTGATGTGCGATCAAACATTCCTGCTTCTAATCCAGCAGTGCTTTGTCAAACTAAAGATGTTCATCACAATACCAGTAGTAAATGAACCCCCTCTGACACCTCCATTGTATGTACATGCCTTGAATCCCAACAGGTTGCATGCTGAATGTAGGTAAAGGTATGTAGCTTGGTAGATGTATTGTGGTCTGGAATACCAAACTGTGACAAGTATTAACTTGGACCTGAACCTGTTTCACATATGACCCTTGGTTTGTTACAAGCTCAGTTCCATAATAGATGGTTGCAAAATAAGCAGCCGATACTAAGTGATAGCTCTCTCAAGCAGCTTGTCACCCAACACTCCTCCACATCCTCCCCAATTCTAAAGTCCTCTGACTAATATACAACCCGCTTTACAACTATTACTTTACATGAGGACTAGGGTTAACAAATACATTAAACCGGTAACCAAGAATACTGAAATCCTGAGCAGCTCAAGTGTATCAATCCCCCTTCAGATAGTTAGTTCTTAGTAATGGCAAACAATACTTCTCTTCTTCTTCGTCTGCTTCTTAACCTCCAATAGTGCTAGGCCTCCACCTGTGTTGCCGATAGTGCAAGATCCTTATCTTCTGTCAAGAATACCTTTACTAAGCTGTCTCTAACTCTTCATCATGAAGAGTCTTTCTTCGTGTAACAGTACTAAATGTCATGATACTGATAAAGAGCGTAAAGATGTTTTATATTCGTTTTAAAGTAATAAGTAGGTAGAATTCAATCGAATTTTGTTTCAGCTTGTACCCCAGAAAACGGGATATGATGAGGTTCCGAGTGAGACCCTCAGGTTAGCGCAACCCGGATACGACTAACTACAAACTAACTAAACATCTTACCCCATATTTCTAACATCTCCACGCCATGCCCAAACATGAACACGAAATACAAAGCTATCAACAGTACAGAGAATGCACTTCCACCCATCGTACCTGCCAGCCAGGTTACCTATACATAATACTAAACATCCACTACCGCCACCTGCATGGAACCACAAAATAACCTGCTATACAGTAGAAACCCACCCGCATACCCACTCTCAATGATCTTGGGACACTGCAGCCAACTACCAGGCACCCCTCTCCAATACTAAAAGAAAGAAACACCTGAGACCCAAGTACATAGACCTAAAGGAAAGCCGATTTGCCGGGTGAAGGCTCTCTAGTTGAGGGTGTACAAACCGTCGTAAAGAATTAGGTGGGAAACACATCGGCAGCACAACCAGAAAAGCGCCGTGGATGCAGGTAGGATGAGATAGTCTCCAAGCCATCAACATTTCGCTGAACATCGCCAGGAATTCAACTCCTCCTATAACTCCTCAGCTCCCTCCACAGGTCGCGACCCAGCCATGTACTCTATAGTAGCCTGTTCGCTGTAGCGAACTGGTCATGGCGATCCTCCTTCCGAGTTGAGGACTGGTGGCACAGATGTGGTCTGGTCTTGTTTGACCCAGTGGTGCTTGTTCTTCTTCCTGTAACGATTCTCCTACAGAAGGTTAGTTCTTGGTAACAGGGAACTATAGTTCTCTTCTTCTTCTTCTTCTTCTTCTTGTTCTTAGCTTCTAATAGCACTAGGCCTCAGCCTACCTTGCCGATAGTACAAGACCTCTGTCTTCAATTGCGAACACCTCTTATAAGCTTTCTGTTAGGCGGAGACAACTTGATAGACTTCTATGTTGTCTAGGCCAATCGAGATTCGTTTTTGTAGACGGAAATTGTCTAGGAAGGCGCAGACTTTGCTCGTTTCATTTATGACTACTAGGAGCGTAGTGAAATAGGTAAAGTAGGGTAGAATCGTAAAAACAATATTATATTGTTAAGGTCTCTTCTCCATTGCTTGATAATGTCTAAAGCTTGAGAGGCACTTCGATATTTATATTCCACGTCTGAGTGTTGGCAGACTACCTCTATTTATCACACAACTATGTACTTCTTCAATCGTAATTCGCAACATTGAGTTTTCTTCCAAGGTGCGAACACCGGTGGACCCTGAAAACCATCACACCCTCTTCGGTAATTACAACATTTTTCTTAGGGAACATGCTGTCCCCAATAGTAACATCCCGATTATTAGAATCTTTAGAATTATGGCCTAGTTCTTAAGTCGAACTGAGTTGGCCTCAATTGTCTTCGCCTTTGATAAAATAATCAGTTTTATCCATGGCTATATCTGCAAAGGTGGTCGTCATTACGACCATCGTAGGTCGTCTGACTCCGATCCTTTGTAACTCCATACCCAACCCATAGATTTTCTCTGGATGACTTCCTATTAACTTGCAGGAAGCTATTCCATCAGATTGGTAATTAATCCCGCGGTCGGCAATCCTTGGTTGCTCTCTGGGTAGTGGGTTTCAGTAATCATTGTAGTATTGAGAATCACCCATAATTACGACATGTTCTAAAACCCAGTTGCAACACTCCATGAAGTTCGTTGGCTTCTTTGGTAGTGTCCTTTGGAGTTCTAGGCTCTTCTGGTAGATGTAAATGTATTGGTCTCTAGTAGAGATCTTTTACCATTTGATACAATCTCTTTGTTCAAAATCGTCCTGTTACTTACGGCCCATGCCAAAGGTGTCATGTCTTTGAAGCCTAGTAACTCTCTGAGTAGTTGACAGAATCACTCTGTTCCACTTCTCAGACCTAGCCGAAGGTCCCCTCTCAGATATCCTGTGAACAGGATCCGGTCGGATGGACAGCGACGATTTATATGGTGTTATTCCAACACCTTCAATTCTGTGGTAATATAGTCACAGGACGCAACTGAGATTGATATATATGATAACGTGCGGGCCCCGTAAGATGAGCCGGAGGAGGGTGTTGGAGACCAGAGATTCCGATTCCGAGTGGGGTTACCCTACTTAGGGTGGCTCCTAGGTATCGGGTTCTGGTATTCCTAACAGTATTTAAAGACTGCCTGTTTCCACAATGGAATAGGCAGACTTCGACAGACAGTATTTCAATATACTTGGTTGAACGGTTACCTCCTTGTTTCTCAGTATACCTTCAAAGCCTTCTTTCGTTCTCAGCTCTCACCTGCTCTCTGGTAGAGCAGACCACCTGCCAACTATCGTACCATTTACTGATAACATGATTAGCATCTTGCGAACACGGTACAAAATTCCATTTTTTTGATCATGCAAAGCTCAATTTCTCAATATGAAGGGCATTTTCCCCTTCTCCTTCTTCTTAGACTTCTCTCTCTCAGGCTAGTAGAAATACCATGATTTACCTCCCTTTTCTGGAGTGATACTTTGCAGAATTAGATCTTTGGAACTGTCTCCTGGGGCCGCAGTCGAGACCATGACCAGGTATCATAGTAGGAAAGGATCAAGCAGTGGGTTATAGGAATGGCAAAAGTCACGAAATTCCGGACCAGATTGGAATTTATATTTCGCTTGGTTCAAATTGGTTTAATGCCTGTATCATATGGTCTGGATGGAAACTTTTCATTTTTCTTACCTCTTTCCAGATTATTAATGTGGATAGCAATCCGAATGTAATTCCTCATGTTCTCAGGATGTGTCTTATCACCTGAGAAATGACTATCTCTATTATCCTCTCCTTCTCTTCCCAAAATTAAGAACAATTGTGAATCTGTGATCGAGTGAGATTAGATGACAATTTTTTAGTCCGGTTGGACTTGCAACGGTTGCCAAAACTCGTAGTCGGAACAACGGCTAGAGCCTCACTCACCAAACAGGACAAGCACAACAACAATTACCCTCCTCGGCAAAATTTCACAAACAACCTTCCTTTCGTGGC
Source organism: Tuber melanosporum (assembly GCF_000151645.1). Taxonomy (NCBI): domain Eukaryota; kingdom Fungi; phylum Ascomycota; class Pezizomycetes; order Pezizales; family Tuberaceae; genus Tuber; species Tuber melanosporum. The sequence continues at coordinate 256,454 of NW_003298814.1, read as the reverse complement.
CTGACAGTTATCATAAGTGGGTCTTTCATTTCTCTTCATAATTAATTACCCTCCCCATCTCTTCTTGTTCCCCTCCACTTCATGGTAAACACCATTGAATACTCACAACATGCCTCTTCCAGTCCCGTCACCTTCGCGGCTGCCCAGACACTCCGGGAACTCCTCGCCCCCTACCGTTACCATTCGAAGAGTCTCTCCGCCAACATCTCGTCCGGGCTCCTCGTCAAAGTCAAAGATGATGCCATTCTCGGCGTCTGGGAATCCGAGGCTTAGCCCTCCACGGCCAGTGAGCATGATAAACACCGCGAGCGGGAGTGGGAGCGTGAACCTCGTTCCCGAAGCGATCGAGGATAGCTCGAGAATGCCTCCGCCACCGGCACCCAATGGTGGGAGAACCATGAGCATGAGGAGCAACATCAGCAACTCGAGCTCTGGGAGTAAAGGCAAGTCAAAAAAGTCCGATGAACCGAAGAAGCATAAGGGGCTTGGGAAGATGTTGAGTTTACGCTCTCACAATAAACCCGATTCGCCGGAGAAAAAGAAGGGGGACGAGTCGTCCAGTCGGCTTGGTAGGGCCATGTCCATGACGTTCCGGTCCTCGAAGGGAGGTGACTCGGAGAAGGACAAGGATAAGGAGAAAAAGTCGGCTGAGTCAAAGGGGATATTGGGGAGGACTATGAGCCTAAGGACGCACAAATCTAGTATTGGAAGCGGTGCGAAGACTGATCCTTCTGCTACCACTGCTCCGAATGGGCCTGCGAAGGCCGGAAGACTGCGGCCGAACTCGGTCTATAATAATAGCACGAGCTCTCTGTCCAAACTTGGGGCGGAGCCGATCAGTTCTGCGACTGCATCTGCAGCTCGCAGACCGACCACCGGTTCCATCCCGGTAGCTCCAGTGAAAGCTCATAGGCGGAGTGCGTCCACCGTGTCCACTGCATCTGTAACACCCAGCAGCAACTCTCGCCCCGGAACAGCAACAAAAAATAACACCACCCCGCCAGCTGGTAACAGCAAACGCCCCCCCTTCAGTTCCTTCAGCCAGGAATACCCTCAACCCGCGCCCTCTGGTCCCTCCCCTCGATCAAGAATCCTCCCACCGCCCCCACTAGACACTCAAACCATCCACCAACAAGCGCAACTCCTCCAACTCCTAACGCTACACTCCTCATCAGGCCAAGTATACCAAGAACTCATAGCCTCGGCGACCACAACCCTAAAATCCCGCTTTGAGCAACTCTCAGCCAGACACTATGACGTCCGCGAAACCAGTATAAAAAGGCAGAACCGCGCAAACTTGGACTCTTTAGCCCTCGTTGTAAACACTGGTTCTACCATCCCAACGAAGCGCCGCCAGACGATAAGGTCACCAGAGGAGCTCGTTCAGGCATTCTCGGAGGGCATCAAGCGCACGGACGCACTAAAAACCGGCGAGTTCCGTAAACTATCCGCGACCTTTGGCGAGTGGATTAGCGGGTACAACTCTTCTGCCACCGGCAGGGAAAAGTGGGTCGACGGGATTGGCGAGAATTGGCGATACGATTGCGACACCGTCGAGAGAAAGTTGCAATCCGCCCTAAAGGGCATCGAGGGCGTTCGGGAACTCTTTGGAACGTTGGGGGATGACGATGCAGTCAAGACTACTGTGCAAAGGGTTGCGGAAGGCTATGCGCTGCTTGCAGGAGGGATGCTCGAGGAAGTCGAGATAATGCGGAAGATGGAGTGCGAGGTTGTCATGAAGGAGCGGAGGACGCTTAGAGCCCGGGTGGAGAATATCATGGTGGGTGAGGTCAGAGCTAAGGAAATGGGGGTTTGGGTCAGATAAGATATAGTAATGCTGCTGGATTCTTGCAGTGGTGGGGATGGTGGTGGTTTCGTTTCTTTGTTTCCCTTCCCTTCTCTTCTGTCACTATCGCGAGTGCAACGCTGGAGTCATGATTTAATGCCCTTATGTTCTTTTCCAATTTTTTCTTTTTCTTTTTTTTTCTTTTACCTTTTTTCCTCACGTTCCTTTGAGAGTGGAGGGAGCAGGAGCAGAAGGAGGTGGATGCGTTCTTAGCTCTCCTTTGTCACAAGCACATGTGTGTTATCAGCCCGTTTAGTTAATTAGCTAGTTATGATGATGAAGATATCACTATATGATTTGATGATTGAGACAGAGTTTTGAGTGAGATTTAGAGGTATGATACTATACTATCGAGAGTAGGGCTTGTGCTACCTCATTTGGTGAAAGGGGGAATGAAGACGGAAGGTCCTTGCTCGAACTTCCACAAGTAAACCTTGCAGTAGAAGCTCAGGGCCCCAGCATAGTGCATAGTGCATAGTGCAGTACCATACCCACCCCAGTATTGGGGGATTGTGGTTGGCTAAGTTAGCACGTATCATACCGTGCATCAAGTTGCTGGCCTCTGATAGCACAGCACAATACAACAATGAAGAAATCAATGTTGGATGCCGGGCAGCAGCACCCACTCAAATGCCAACATGGTGTCATGTATACTGCACGGGTAGAGTGCGCCGTCCTTAATTAATTACAGTAACGCCAAAGGTATCAAAGAAAATAATGTAATAATTATGATAGCAGAATTCCTTTTCCCGAGCTACCTCATCCCCTGTACTGTACTGCACCAAGGGTACAGTATGATACTATCCTCTAAGTGTGCAGCCAGGTGAACATCTGGATTGGACTCTTCAAAGCTTCTCTGTGGAGCTGGAGGCACAGCTTACGTTTGGGAAGAGCTACCCGGGAAGTATCATAGCTAGAGCAGTAAGTTACCAGCAATGGGGAATGAATGCGATGGGAATCGTATTATGAGGTAAGGGAGCGCTATGGGATGCCTGTATTCCTGCTAGCTCCCTCGTCCTGGTATCGGTTCGCACTCTGTGCCAATCTGGTGCCAGTCCACACAGAGGGGGGGGTTAAGTTCTGGTTGAGGTGTTGAGTTTGCTGTATGGTTATTAAGTTAAGCTCCGACCCATGCACACCTTTATTATTATTGTTTTTTAACCCTAACTTTGAGGACACTCGTCCTTCTATTAACTCACTATTAAGAGCTCGCAAACCCATACCTATTGTCAATACCGCTAATCGATGTGTTCACTTTTTTTCCCAACCCCGCCCCCCCCCCCTCCTGAATTCATAGAACTAAGGGGGAGACCATTTTCAGCATTTATATAGAGCTTTTTCTCTCCAAACTTGTTGTTGGGGCCCCCATTCCTTGTCGGATCTGTCCAATTCCAGGCCCCGGCACCATACATCCTGTCGAGTCTGTGGTACTGTACATGTATCATATCATAGATATGTTAAATCACTTATGTTCTGAACCTGCCCTTCGCGCCATTGACCCGTGCTCTCAACATTTCTGTAGCGCTGGTGCTTGGAGATTGATGTTTTTGGTCATGTTTCGAGGCTTGAAGGGGGGACATTGTTGTAGCTCGCGGATTGGACAGGGACGAATGGAATGGTTGACGGATGGTTCACGGTACTTATCTAGAGCGCAGTGAACGGAGTGACGGATGATTAAGTGGAAGAAGAGTGCGAGAGTGGAAATAGGGGGATGGTTTTTTTTTCGCTTTTTTACCTGCTTATTGGCTGTTTGGTGAGCGCAATCGGATTTCCCTTCAGGCGTTTCCTATAGGAAGACTCAGGCTGGTACAGTACAGTATTATGATACTGTACTGTACTCGGGCACTGTTACTCGTAACTTATCCGTGTGTCCAATCAGCTATTCTGCTTTTGCCAAGTACCTTGACCCGATAACCACACAGACTTCGTTGCACGACAGTATCACTACGGTAACATGACTGTAGTTTATTGGTGGGCTGCATCCCAACCTCCATCTCCCAAACAATCACCTACAAAAGCCATTACGGTTCACGGACCCGGAGCAAAGTTCTTGCCGGAGAAACTTGACGAGAATGGTGGAAAATAAGAGATAAGTAAAGATAATGGAAAAGCCATTACCGATGTATTAACATTAAATCCTCCCATACGTGTGCCCACTCGAGTACATGATTCCTTACCCAACCAACGCAAAACCGGCCATTTTCACTGACTACCTTAAACTACAGCTTTTTTTTTTTTAACCTTTTTCATCCCCTTTTCCCTTCCTTTGCTATTTATAGCGGTGGAGCTTCGGGATCTTCGAGACCTATTCAATTTATTAAGACTCCTCATCGCGAGAGCTTCAAGGGGGGGGGGTGCAAACATTGATCAATCCTCATGATAGTCTTCCCAGTCTTCTTAGCCAGTTGAATAAACGTCCTGAACTGCTCCACAGTGGAGGGGTACAGGTAGTGCGCAACGAATAGGTTACCACCCTTCCCGAGGTCCCGGGTAACGGCCTCGGTCTGCTTCAAGTTCTCCGGTGAGGGGGACTGGCCCCAGCGCCAATCTTCGATATCGACGGACCAGTTGATGACCTTTGCTCCTGGGACATTGGCTTGCAAGCGCTGGCGGGTGAGGGCTCCGTCGGTACCGTAAGGGGCACGGAAGTACTTTGAATCGACACCGAGGTTGCGGAGAGTGGATTCTCTGCTTAGTCTGAACTCATTGTCGATTACACTGAGGTCCAGAAGGCCTTCGATTTTGGGGTGGGTGTAGGAGTGCAGAGCGACCTGCATGGCCGATGGATGTAAGCATCTTGTTCTAAGGGTAGAAGAAGAGGAAAAGTGGGGGGGGGACAAACTTGATGACCCTTTTTAATAGCATCCTGGTAAACTTGCTTGAAGTTTTGTGAAGAATCGTCCAAAGCCTGACCAACGGTGAAGAAGGTAACCTTGATATTCTCCTGCTCAATAATATCCATCACTTGCTGTGCAAACTCCGGAACCCCATCGTCGATACCGAAAGCAATACTATTCGGCCTGGTACAAGCAAAGTACAGTGGTCCAGTAGGCTTCTTCTCCGGTACACTTCGGCCTCCGGGGAGCGCATCCACAATCTCAAGGAGCGAGAACTTGGTCTCGGCACCAGCATTTCTAAAGGCCTTAAACGCAAACCCAATTGCTCGGCTCCTGTCAATGCTAAAGTGAGAAATGGGGATGTAGATGTCCGACCCATCGGAGTAGTCCGCAGCGTACACGATGTCCCAGGTCTCAGGGTAGGGCGCTTGGGTCGTGCTGCACTGGCCGTTGTTCTGCTGCAAGGCGACGGAGAAATCTGGGCTTCCTGAGAACTTGATGTGTACGAACCGACGCTCCCAGGATGAGATATCCTGGCAACCGCCATCGCCGCGTTGGCTGGTGAATTGACTGTAGTAGGAGTAGTCGACATCTGAGGATCTGATAGTTAGGCCATCGCCGCCCCACGAACATGAGATCCCACCGCCCTCGTCACAGCCGTGGTAGACATTTAAATTGTTGGTGCCCTGTTTCTTGAAGTCATCTATCACTATGTTTTCGGAGAGGACCCCACTGGTGAACCCGGCAAGGGCGAGAAGGAAGAGATTTCGTGTATTCATGATTAATTTGTAACGACAGAACGTGAGGGGGCACACCAGAGGAAGCAGGAAACGGGAGCTAGTGGTAGAAAAGAAAAAAGGAAGAGGAGTTCGAAGGTATCGTCTCGTATTTAAGCATCCATAACACTAGAACAGCTCCTCCTTGCAAATCTAGTTTTCCAGCCGGGGAGCGAAATTATCATTCACCTTACGTTGCAGGTTCGATAGGGGGTACGAAAGGAGCAAATTTAGTCACTATGTAATTGGCTGTCGTTGTTGGAATATCTGACTGCTAGTCCTCGATCCTCTCGTCCGAGGTCTCACAATATCCCCAACCAGATTCGAATGGTACTCAAGGAACCCAAAACTGCAAGGCCTAACTACCCTATTCCCGTGCAATAAAAGTACAGTACTTGTTGTGCAAACACTACCGCAATCATCCTTGGCGTAAAGTTAGTCACTTTGTACCACACAACAGCCCTGGCTTGAAAAATAGCAGTAAACACACCACTTGCTACTCGAGGCACCATCAACCGGCCCTGGTGATCTGCAATGGCACAACTACGCAGCCTCCCTTGCCCCGGGCGCCCACAAACGACCGGCTCGGTACTATGTCTAATTATATCCTGAACACCCCCATTGGAAGCCCCTTCAGGACCACCTTCCTCACCCCGCCCAGCCCTACTGCACGGGTATGTTAGTTAGTGAGAACCGCCTGGATTTTTAAACCAGCGCACAAGACCTAGGGGAGCCGTCTTGGCTACCCACTCCAGCTCGCTTCTCCTTCCGCTTCTCAACAAAAAAGGGACGATTTCTGATACTGTGCTCCTATGCAAATGCTCGTACAGTACACATCGGAGATTGTTGGAGTCGCGCTGTTCCCTATCTTGACAAGTCTAGCCTTCTCGCGCGACAGAACCTGGAGCGGATGTTTGGCCGAGTCAAAAGCATCCGCCCGGCTTTCCCGGCTTCAGGTTATCCTGAGAGTTTGTGCTGCCATGGATGGAGGTACAAGATGGCTAATTTTTGGACACGGTCTCTGTCCACGAATAACGAGGTCCAGGTGATTTTATTCTCCGTCATGGCACACGTCGCACCGGGACCTGTTGGATATGGCACTTTAAGAGGAAGTTCTCTTGGGAGAATTGCACCAAGCACGTTTTTTTTTCACGTTGCGCTGTCTAGCCCTGCACTACCAGTATTGTACTGTACATACAGTACAGTACAGTACTGTAGTGCTCGTACAGTACAATACAAGTGTAATATTACGTGCAAACTCAATCACTAGGCCATCGCCGAACCGTTAAAAAAAAAAAAGTATAATAGGGAAACCGTACTAGTATAGTACACAAATGTTGACCTCATTCTTTATCCTACTCAACCGGGATCAACAAACGAAATCGGCCTTTTTGCGAGCGAAAACCCCAGCACTATGCATGAGGCAATTATTATTATCTTAGGCAACTCAGTGTTGCTTCTCGTGGTAGATTCCCGTCGCCCGTTCGGTTAGAGAGGCTGAAGGATGTGCTCGAGGACGAGTACAGTACTCGACTCGATTATGATACTAGTACTGTAATTACCGGTAGTTTTGACGAGGATACGAGATGTACTTTTTCCTTCCCGTCTCTTGGCTATGAACCAAGCGACTGGCAAAGAGTGGGACAGGTCATCACGACCCGGGATGCTCCCTAAAAGTGAGATGTTCTCGGAGTCTTGGACCAAGGATGTCCTGAGTACCTTGCTATCGCCGATTCCAGTGACTTCATTTGTAAAGCAAAGAAAGAAGTATACTGTACTTGTACTGGCACTAGTACAGCACGGTAGGGTGCAGGGTGTCTGAACTTGAAGTCAGCCCTCACAAGGACCGGGTCCACCAACGAACGGGCCCTAACTACCTTACAACAACAAAGTTTTTTTCCCAAGACCCTCAGTCAAGGGTTATCATACTTAAAATCGACTCCTATCATACTTAATTCGGGTGACTTTTGTTTTTCGATAATAAAGCGAGCACCGGTTAAGAGAGGTGAGAGGGGCTGAAAAAAAAAAGAACACACATACATACAAATTTATCCCAATGCATCGCGGTACTTTTCTTGTATGTATTACTAAGCGGAGGAAGTGAGCAGAGGGTCGAGTTTCAGTACCCGAGATTATGAGAGCGATATCGCAATAGGACCTTCCTGAGCACTGTACGAGTACTCGTACTATACCTATGGTGTCGGCACCTTGGAGCCACCCTCATGACCCCATCTTCAAGGGGTACCGTATTTCATTTCAACTTACAGTGTGAACGGGGTCTGGTGCAACAGGCCTCGGATTTTGGTGTTTCTCCATTGATCAGCGTCATAATTTAATTTACGTGCAAGGAACTCTCGATTCAACCTGTGATGCACGCATTACTCATCTACCCTACTTGCCGGGATAGTTGCCAGTGCTATTCCAACCGCGGCACACTATCACCAACTCTTGGCGAGGAGGCCGAGTGACTCCTTGAGACGCCCGACACGCTGTACCATTCCGGTGTTAAATGTTCCCAATTATTCTCGAAACCCGTTTCACCCGGTAGAGTATGATAGAAAGAAACGCTAGCCAAAAAAGTGAATCTCTTGATATTAGTGTTTCTTCATAAGAGGATTATTACCTGTACGAGTACTTGAGTAAGCGCAAACACCATCCCGCGCCCCCACAAACACGATAGGAAGTTTCGGCAGGCACATTGTTCTTGCGTGAGTTGATCAACCCTAGGCACCCGCACCCCTCCTAAGTCTACAGTGAGCCAAGTTCTTTTCAGCTTCCCCGTGAAAACTCTCGAAATCTACTACCGGTACCGGTTATATCCGCCAGCCCAGCAATCTCCGCGTTCGGAGACAAGAAGCTCTTCGGAAGGAATAAGCCTTTCCTGAAACGGCATCCCAGAATCCGTCGGGTGCCGCGCCCAAGAGATCTTGGTCAAGAAAATAACGGGATCTGGACAGTATCCTTCCTTGACCGGAAATAAATTACTGGGGTTTTAGGGTGAGACCTGTTCCACCGATCTCTTGGGCTCCGTAAGGGACCAGGGGATGGGATCGGCGCACCAGGCGTGCTGGATCTCATCAACCGGTTATTCGCACTTATATCATGATACTCGAGTACTCGTACAGTACCCTAACAATACCCAAATCCATCGTGGGCCGCAGGCTGACAGGATGATTTTTGCACACACAGTCGGTTTCAGTGTCGTGAGATGTCGGCATTGAAAGTTACAAGTACTGCACAGTACTGTACTGTACCTGCACAGGAGACAATCAACACAAACCTCGACCAATCAGACCGAAAAGGCTCGTCAATTCTCGCGACGCCAGGAACAGACTAAAATCTGGTAACGGATTTCAAGAGCATCTACGGTAACCCAACAAGTAATGCCAGATGCCAGCAAACCCAAGTCCACAATTAGATTCGGTCTCACACAGTTCGCCGCGGTAAATAGGGAAACCTGCTGCAAAGTGATGGCAAGTCACCCCCAAAAAATGAATGGCGGCTGGGCATGTGCTCGTGTACAGTACTCGCTCGAGTAGGGAACAAGTCACACTTCGCTAATTCTGCCTTTCATGCGACAAACTTAGAACCACTTCCCATTTCGGCAATATTTTTGCCGTGCTAGGTACTACTTGTATACCGGCACTCCGTTGGTTGGAGTTACAAGTAGCCTCGAAGATCGGCACACGTTTTCCACAACGGTCAGGCAACAATAAAAAGTGGTACAGTACGGGAACCAGGGTATCAATTTTAATCAATATTAGTGGTACGGCACGAGCAACGCGCCTGGGAACACAAAACCTTCAATTGCCCAGCGACCTGGGAAGCAGAATTCCTTCACCCATCAATTATATTTCTTAAGAGTTGGCTGGGGCAAGAGGAGATAAGGATCCTTCCAGAGCCATGTTTCTTGTGTGCATTGTACCATCGTACCACTTTTTACTGCCCGACCCTAGTACTACCGTAGGGGGTTGACAAAGGTCGGGCGCTCGCTGGACGAGGACTGGTGTTACCGCGAGCGAAGTACCATTACCGGTACACCCGAGCACATTACTCGAGCACTATACTGGAGTACATCCATGAGGGAAAAAAAAAACCAAAAAGGGAAACCCCCCTGCGCAGTGCATCCTCGGGTACTGTACTCGAGTACAACCATTGACTTATCGGTATTGATTGCGATATCTCTGCTCGGGTATTGAGTGCCCCACCATTCTGATATTCCTTGTCACGTCTTGGCTGTTGGGCCGTCCCCACATCTGCTTCTCCTGAAGTTTTTTTGGGTAGCTGGTCCTAGTACGGTATGAGAACCACCCCCGGATATCCGGAGATCGAGTGGCTGGGAGAGTTTACTCGCAATGAGAAGGAAATGCCCTAAGGTTGAGGGTATGATTTTGTTTGCTCACAGCTACGCACGGATGATTTGCCATGGATATTTTTCTGGTTTCTGTTTTTGGTTATCTCTTGCCCGAGACGAGTATAGCGCTGTCGCCATTTCAGCCGTTCAATTAGGCCATTGAGAGGGTCTTCGATTCAATGAGAAAACCCTCTGAAAACCTACCGTATGATAGGGTTCTTCTTGAGTACCGGTACCGGTACGGTTATATCCAGCTCACCCCAGAGGCCGGGAGTAATATGGTGACCCCGCTTTAAACCCCAAGATAATGTGGGGCATCCTCCTACCTTTTTCTTGCTTTCAAATGATTTCTTTTTTTTTTCAGCCAGGGAAGTGACGTAGGAATAGCGCTCCCCCCTTGCCGTTCCAGATATTGCCTAGTTTGCATAGTTCATCACTCGATGTGATATCTTGCATTCTCCCATGCTCAGGCTTTTTCTTTGTAGGCCTAGGCTTGAGCGGGGTTGGTCTCTGCTAGCCCCCAGCGATTTGCTCCCAGCTTACCGTAGTCCAGCACTATCGATATGATTTGGGTGGTGGCTGTGAAAGAATCTTTCAGAAACCCACACTTGACTGGTTGATCAATGCCCTTATCTGCTCAATTATTGTACAGTGCTCTCCAGAAAGTTACCTAACAGTTAATTTAGGTTAACCCGCAAAATAATCCCTGTCTTGTACGAGACCATCCCCCTTTTGCCTTGTACCGGCAAACACAGCTCGGCGGTTGGGAAATGCCGTACCCGAGTAGAAGGCAATAGAGAGTCCCATTCCGTACTAGGGCGGTCTGTAGAGATCGGGAGCTGGGAATCGAAAAGCGGGGATCAAGGGGATCAGGAGATGGGGTTGCCTGGAAAGCCCAACTATGCTACTAGATATCTTAAGCAAAGTACGTTACACGGAGTGATATTTATCATGATGTCAAGTAGGAGACCAAAATACAGCTATCATAACTAGGGGCAAAAGTGTGGATTGCAAGTAAGAAAAAAGGGGGAGGGGGATACGCCTTGCTCCAGCATCGCAAGGTTTCGCTGAATTCTGCCCCTGGTGTGCCTGTTTTCCTTTTCGACATGATACGTATTCTTGGAATGCAGATCCCCCATTGAGGATTTAAATATTTCCTGTTTTCTGCTCACTAACCATGCACGACGGGGGGGTAGGGGGTATCGGTCTTTCCGATTTTTATGAATACACCCGAGTATGATACTGTGGTAGATAGGGAGGAGAGATACTTCATGAGCAAACAAAGAGGCCAATTTTGTGAGGTGCGCTTTCTCTTATACTACCACCCTCTGCTTCCTAGCTACGCAATTAGCTGTGGAGAAAGGTTCAAGCCCAACAGTTCCCCAGAGAGCAGTGCAGAGGTCATAGCCACAGTACGGTTAGAGAGCACGATATTTATAACAAGTACGATAACTCACTCCCATTGCAAAGAACGAACGGATGAGACAAGGGCGGCATCCACCGGAACATACCTCAAGCCCCACAAAGGCACCCCAAATCTCCTCTCCACCACTGATAGCCTCCATTTTTTATCCTGCATTTGGCTTCGCAGCAACGACCTGACACCTTCCCAACAGTTCCTCATTCTTTCCGTCAATACCACTCAATTTGATATCGCACTCGGCCGCAGAAAATACTCGATCCTGATATACCTCCATCAACAGTTTTCTACTCTCCATTGCCTAAAACGGCATTAAGCATGTCAAACTCCTTCACCGGGTTTCGTAGAGTTCAGTCTTCCTGCGCGGGATTTCCTTTGGCCACCATGCTCACGCCCTTGACTCTCACTCCAGGACCGGGCTCGTATCAGAGCATACAGGTAAATATCCCCGGGTCCTTGGGTTCGCCAAAACCGCAAGCGGTCAAACCTGCCAGACTTGGCACTTATAACAATCATGATTGGTATGGAGAGACTCACGATATTTTCAGTCCACGCAATACGCTCAACCACAGTTCCCACCAGGCACCAGCACATGCAATTCGCCGGTGCAAAACCCCCCTCCCATTTGCCTAGCCGTATAAAGTTCGCTAGGAACATGGCAGCAAAACATGCCTGCATCCTCTGGGGGCGTGAAGATCTTCACCGGGACCGGGGTTTTGCCCTTTGCCTAGATTACAAAGCGCTACTTCTTCCAAGCCACGTATTCAAGCCAATACTGCTGTACAGGTGTGTGCAGAATCGCCATGCGGCCGTGAGATGTCCCAGGAGAGCTTCATAAGCTTCTGTTGCCGCGCGAGATCACATACAGCCTCAGGTCGAAAAAAACAGGGAAACAGGGATCAGGCTCCCGGCCGTCTGGTTTGAGCATTCAGTGTGTTCGAGCCAACTGAGCAACCGTGTTTTTGACTTTTAATTTCCACATTTCCCCATTTTCTCGACCAGAGGCTGTACGGTATGATACTCGTACTTGTACAGCAGGGAAACTATTGACACCCACCTCATTATCAATAGCGCCACGTAGTTCTAGAACTTTGCTCAAAAAAGGCTCAATATCTGAAATAGGACGGAATCCAACGGAACCCTCAGACAGATTGAATGTTGTGATGGCCACCTCGTTCTTGCGGCTCGGGTCGGTCAATGTCTCGTTTTTCCCTTTCTCCCTTTCTCCCTTCTTCCTCAATTGCTAGTCTAGCTTTCGGTTGGGACGGGTTTGAAAGGGGGAAGTCTTTTAGAAAGTCGAAAAGCTGAAGAGAAGCGGGAGATGCTTGTCCTTCCTAAATTACTAGTATAGACCGTAGAAGCAATCCTACTCCGGACAGCGCAGACGAAGAAAAACCACCGTTATTGATGCGCAAGCAGAGTAAAGTCTGAGGTTCCGGAGCCATGTAATAAGCTCCATGCGCCACATCATGTGATTTAATGAACAATAAATATTGAATGAACCGCTCCCATCACCTCTGATGGGAAGGCCCGACCCTTCCGAATAACTGCTTCCACTTATAAGTGAAATGCCCACCAACGCCCCTACAACAAACGAGGTAGTACTGCTCTTGACGTCCAGAATCCAGGTGCCAAGGATACCGGATAATTATTCCTCCGGGCTTGTGAGACATCAACTTCAGCACTTGGGCCCCAAGAACCAGAGAGCGTGCGTTCAAAGGACAGAATCCCATGGATCCGGCGGTGAAAGGCAGAACCTACTCGCCTGTCATCCCGTTTTTGAAATCGTCTATCATACCAACGAAATACATACCGCGGTGAACCTCCGGTTGTGGGTATCCGTCTTTGTCGAGTGGCCAGCAACTACCGCAGGGGCTTCCCGTTTGTATCACACTCTCAGGGTAAACATGAATGTATTGAGATCGGATCCTGGTAGAACCTTCTGAGGCACAATAGTGGCAGCATAGTAGAATAATATTTGCATACGAGCAACACCAAACGAGCAAAGAAGCTACCAAATAAGAGTTGCAAAACGTCAATGTAGTACGACGGATACCCCCATCCCCTGATTCTAGGCCAGCCAACCACTTATTGAAGGTCTGGTACTTCATTAGCTATCGAGAGACGAACCTCCCCGATGGATCAGATTCGTGCAGTAAGGTTAAAACGAGTAAGCATTCCCGCAACGAGAAAAATCTAATATCGAGTGACGTATCATGACTGAACAAAAACATCTGAAAGGCCTGAAAGTCAAACCCCATCGGTCGCGTGGCCCAATGGCAAGGTGCTTGACTACGAATCAAGAGATTGCAGGTTCGATCACTGCCGCGACCATTCTTGGAGCTCTTTTTTGCTAAGGTTTTTGTAATGTTGTACGGCGGAAAGGATGAGTTATGGTGAAAAGATTTGGGGTGAAAAGATTTGGGGCTGGTTTGGCATCTTGTTGGTAAGAGAGGAGAGGGGGAGGGGGAGGGGGAAGGAAAGCTGATGTTGAATTAATTAATGGCCCTAGTATGAGGGAGAAGATTGGGCTTGAGTGAAAGTGGTTTGTTGACTTGCAGGTTTTATTAGAACCTCATTGGTCGTAGTTTGGTGATCGTTGGTCATAGAGCTGGGTATGGACGAAGCGCATTGGTTCGTGTTGCTTTCTTTCTTCCTTTTGGTCTAGCGTTTCTAGCTTTATGGGAATGTTCTTTTGTATCTAGTTTAAAGGCCTTCAAGCCGGGACATGATGATTCGCCCTCATGGCCTTGTTGTTCTCATAATAACGGAGTGTAGGGGTATATCTTAGTATACCCAATAACCACTAGATCCCAAACCAAAACAAACCCGTAACCCGCGCCGCGTCCTGATACCTGCCTTGCCAACCCCCTTTCACAACCACACCACACCTTACCTTCCCTCCTGGATTTATTTTCTATCAACCACAACTCACCTGCCATCCACCCTCCCACCATAACTTTTCCTCAGCGGAAACGAACTCATCAACCGTCGCCATGACCGACTACTCAAAACTCAAAGTCCCCGACCTTCGTGATGCCCTCCAAAAGCGCTCGCTCCCTACTAACGGCGTCAAATCTGACCTAATCGCGCGTCTTGTGGCATCCGATGCTGCCGCTGCACCTACACCAGCGGCTGAAACTCCAAAAGCCGCTGCTCACCTACCAACTGCTGATGACTACGAAGTTGACTGGGAGGACAACGACGAGACTGTTCCCGCAGCTCCCACTGCTGCCACCATTACCGCGCCGGCTGCTGCGACTACTACTACCACCACTTCAAAACCTCCAGCCACAACCTCCGCGCCCAAGGCCGAAGCCGCCAACTCCGCTGCTACCTCCACACCCACACAACCAGAGAAGCCCAAGAAGAAATCAATCGCATCTTTATTCGACGCTCCGGTGAAAACCACCTCTCCCTCCTCCCCTTCCACCGTTACAGATGACAACACAACCTCCGGCACCCCTGCCGCCACTACCAGCGCACCCGAGAAGTCCTTCACAGCAGGTCTGAAATCCTCCGACGCAGCAGCCGAACTCGCCAAGAAGAAGAAGCGCGCGGAACGCTTCGGCGTCATAGACACCGAATCCGAGAAGATGCTCGAGCGCGCGAAGAAGTTTGGTGCTGTTGAGAATGCGAGCCTAGTTGTTAAAGGTTTAGACGCCGCCCTGCCGGATAAGAAGGAGAGGCCGAAGCGTGGGCGTGAAGGGGCCGATGGCGGGGATCGTGGTGGGAAACGTCCTCGTGAGGGTGGCTCGAGGAGTGCCGGGGGTAATGATGCCCGGGGGCGTAGGAGGAGGAGAGGTCAGGGTGGGAACAATAATGATAAGAAGGGGAACAGCAATGGTGTACTCGCGGTTCGTGGCGGTGGGCCCGTTACCAGGAAAAATGTCCTGGACGACCCCATCGAGAAGGCGAAGGCAGAGGCCAGAGCGAAGAAGTTTGGAGCCAAAAACTAACCCCTTTCCTCACTTTTTCGTTGTCAATTAAAATACTTTTTTTTCTTTTTTCTTCATCTTTTTCTTCTCTCTTTTTCTTATTTCCTCTTCCTACACGATGAAGGTACGATTGATAGTATAGTCTAATTATGATTTCTTGTTGATACAATTTGCTCTGCTCTGTTCCGTTCGCTTGGGAGCTGAGGTGTTGAGAATTGAAATTTCATGGCACATTTAGGTAGGTGGGGGAAATGTACCGTAGTTGCGGCTCTGCGGAAGTTTCCGCTGTGGGTCTTGTGCATTTGCTCATGCGATGTCTGCTTGCAAGGAGGGAGGAAATGAAGGATGGAAGGGTAGCGATACGCGGCAGCGTTCTTTGTGATACGAATACCGTACTAGTAGCTATTATGGGGGGGGACTATGATACTTGCACTCGAGTAGACTAGTGATGGAGGGGGGATAGAAAGACTGATGCTAGATTGGGCACAAGTAATTGATGTTTGCCAGCAGTGGGCTTCGAGATGTTTTTTTCTGCTCTAATTCGATGAAGAGGATTTCGTCTGATACCGGCGGTGATGGGGATAAGCAGTGTTACCCTGCCCACAGCAGTGTGCTCCACAAGTTGGAGACTCCGTGTATCGTAGTCTCAAGTCTGAAGGTGGATGAAGCTACACCAACTCTAGGTCATTTGTGTAGCATTCCATAGCAGGCTGTAACGTATAATACTACGGTAGTCGAAAGTCTCTCCACCACTCTCTCTTTAGACACCGCGCTGGATGCTCCAGTCATTTTCATGCATAATCCGTCGAAATTAGGGGTGCGTCTGATGGTCTAGGGTTTTGATGCATGGTACGAGTACTGTACAGTACAATCAAAATGTGAGTTGTGGCTGGCAACTCAAGTAATCGCAAGCCAGTCACGATTAGTCAATTTTCAAGCTCCAAGAAGTTGTGTCTGGCTGTGAGGAAGATCAATTTCCAAAAAAAGAGACCCCCCAGAATGATTACCGGTATGATGAGAAACACATCGAAGTCCCCATCTCAAAAAAAAAAAAAAAAAAAAATTTTGGCGGTTGTAGCGGGTCGTTATGGCCCAGGCCAGAAATATTTCTCGATCATTGAGTTTTTTGGTGGCAACCAGACCTGCCGTTCAAAATGTCACCCCCCAGTTCCATGGCTTTCGGATTTGTCATAAATTACATAACCTTGTACAGTGAAACCTCCGCTAACTCCACCCTTTGATATATCCAGGACTCCGATATTTCTATCCCTTGTAGGGAGAGAGATTTTGTTCCATCATATGAGCTTCCCCCCCTCTAACTTC
Organism: Tuber melanosporum; assembly: GCF_000151645.1. Taxonomy (NCBI): domain Eukaryota; kingdom Fungi; phylum Ascomycota; class Pezizomycetes; order Pezizales; family Tuberaceae; genus Tuber; species Tuber melanosporum. The sequence continues at coordinate 239,960 of NW_003298814.1, read as the reverse complement.
TAGGGCTCTATTAGTTCCTCTTTCTAGGCTCCCAAGGAGGGCAGAAAAGAAAATCGTTCAACCTTTCTGCCCCTGCAACGCTCTTACTGCGAAAAAAAGAAAGAAAAAAAAGACTCCCCACCTCAATCAACACGATAGGGGGTTGAATGTGTGTGTGTGTATTTTTAGGATAGATTCGGATCTGTAAGCTGGGCAAAATACATTGCTCCTCCATGTGAACAAGTTGGACAATATGGTGTGCGCCTATCATGAATTATCACTCATTTTCTTTTTTGGCACCCCTCTTCCGCCAAGCCTAGTTTAGCTTCCATCCCCCTGTCACTTCTATCAAGTCTCCCGGGGAGCTTGAGATAACGGAGGTTTCACTGTATCATACTCGTACTTGTAGGTGTGCGATTGACTTTCTTTCTTTCTTTTTTTGACCACTCCCACCCGTTATTTCTTAACCCTAATAAGAAAATATCGGGGGACTGCTCTTGGCACGATAGGGCTTCCCCCAATAATGCGAAGTCGCAACACACATAAACATGGACGGTTGGAGTTCGCCATGTTAATTTGCCCAAGAAACTACCACCAGATTCCATATTCAAGTATGATGGCCGATAATCTAAGGATCAATATCTCACTACTCTCTCTCACCATTGGTGGGTGTGGGGATATTCTCCTGTGATTGTTTCGCCTGTGAAGAATTCAGTTTAAGAGCTTGGTATATATATGGCAACGCATATGTACTGTACGGTGCCGGTACTCATTTCGAAAATTTCAGGTCTCGGGGGCCCGAGAAGGCTCCGAAATTCGCAAATATTGCTCTCAAAGCTCGGTGTGCTTGTCAGGGTACAGTACATGTAGCCAGGTGTTTCACGGAGTAAAAAATAGCAGTGACTATCAGATATCATAAAATTATGTCACAGAAAATTGTGCCAACCCATCCCACTTTATTCCTCCCACTGGCTAGCCACCGGAAAACCGGCACCAGCATCACATTTTACAGCGGGGCCTTTCCGCCTCTGCCCAAGGCACCTGAGACACTGCTCGTAAAAGAAAAATTTCCAGCGGAATATCCTCGGATGCGTCGTCCGGTGGCGGAACGCTTGACCACAAATCGAGGGAGCAAGTTCGATATCTGGCGCGATAAGTTTTGCATGATAGGCATCGAGGTGGGATAGTAACGTAAAGGGTGCGTTGTAAGAATTTTTTTTTTGAAGGTGGGGGCAGATGTGTGTGGGGGGAGGGGGTTGTGGATCTTTGGGGGGTTCCTGAGAGGTGGGGACAAGAAGGGAATAGGCTGTTGAGTATGATACAAGTACTTGAATTCGTGAGCAGTTTTTTTAGGGGGAAGAGTCTATGCGTATAAGTGGGATAATGAATTGGGATAATGAATAATTTGGGTACGTGTAAGCGGGCTGTGGTGTGTGTGCGCGCTTAGGGATGACTTGTGGGTAAACGGGGGAAAATCCATGATGATATTTTCGTCAAACATCTCACCTATTTAAAGACACCATTTGAGGTAACTGGGCTGTCTTTGCTAACAGTGGCTCCCCTGGATGGCACTTGGAAACATCCCAAAAACATTTGCGGAGACTACCACTTTCACTGACCCAACCCCAGCGGCCAAAACCTTCCAAGAAAGAAGTCTCGGGAGAACGGCGTATATACATACCATCTACAGGACAAAGTCTTGTTCCCAAAACCTGCTCCTCTGCCAGAAGCGTGTTAACCAAAAACCTGCAGGCACCCGTACAGCCTCTTGGCCTCCGCCCCCACCTATCCCAATGCTATACAACTACCATGCGTCAAAATACCCAACGGGAATCGCTAACCCAAAGCTTCGCTATGGTTCGGTGCTCTGGGAGAAAGCGCCATCCACTTTCATCTCAGACTCTGCATAATTGAATGCAAGATCCTTATGCACTATAGAACCTCTGGAAGGCTCCAGGCTCCCTAATACTGAACACTCGTTCCAGAACCTCCTGATGCTCTCTGCTCTGATTTCCTCAAGATACTATTCATGGCCTATATATACCTCCTCCTTCCGAACCTCTAACTGGTCAAACTTAACAAGTCAAATGACCAAACCAATGCCCCATCGCCGCCACCGCTCTAGATCTCGCCCCTACCACTACCATCACAGCCACAACTGCTGCTGCAGCGGTGAGAACCTAGCGAGGGTGATTGTCGTACTACGAAGTTTTCGCCGAATTATTGGAGAGAATTTCAATGCTGAGGGCGAGGATCGGATGGATTGGGAGCACGACTGTTCGCGAGTTATTCTTCGAGAGTGGCGGGACTGGCGAGGGCGCGGAGGCATAGAGGAGGAAGAAGGGGAAAAGATGGACTGGGAGGTGGAGGGAGATTACATGGATTGGGGGGGGGGGTTGGGGTATTGAGTAGTGATTCTTGATTCTTGCCTTCACCTTTTCTTTCTCATGTTTGTGATTGAGTTTGGGAGTGTAAGTACTGGGCAGTTTGAAAGGGGAACTGACTAACTGTGACTGTTGCCACTGCCCGGAGGTGGGAGAATTATACCGAGTGACCTCTTGTGACTTCCAGCTTGCTTGTTTGTTCATGGATACAAAGTTTATAATTTATCTGATCTCTCTTTTCAGCAGAATGGCACACTAACTGCTAGGTCCTCCTCCTTCCCCCGCCCCTTCCCCCACCCATTCCCCCGCCCCTTCCCCTCCCCCTTCTCCCCCTCCCCCTCCCCTCCCCCTTGTGCTACTCCCAAGCTTTTGTCTCTCCACTACATGCCGCCTTGCGAGTAAGTACTCCGCTAACCAACCACCTTCGCAACGCTCACTGGATTCGCGGGGTAGTTCTGGCTCGAGCATCTCGCAAGCTTGACGCTTCAAAGAGTCAGGCAAACCCGCCCATCCTTTGTCGAAGGCGGCAAGGCCCATTGTCATATAGACATCTGCTGCGCCTGCGCTTGTTAGATAAAAGGAGACGGGAGGGTATGGGAGGGGGGAGATAAGTACGTTCTTGAACTCTTTTCTGCTGAACGAAGCCTTCCAGTCCTATCCTTGCTAGAACAATGCGGGGGCGGTTCCAGTCTCCGCCCCCCGGCCGCGGGACCAGTACTGGTGGTTGTGGAAGTTCGCTGGATTGTGATTGTTCCGGAAGGTCGGGATTTGATTGGCTGTTCTCATCATACGATGTCTGAAGGGTTGGTTCCATGGTATTGCGACTTGGGATGATCCTTGGATCGGTGGGTCAGCTCAAATGTTCGGGAATAGGTCGTAGATCATAGGGGAGCGCAGGGTAAGCACAACTAAAGATTTGGGGACCGGAGGAGGGGAATTGGGGTAAATGAAGGGTGCCGATCGTAGTTGTGATGCAAGACTACCTTGGACCGGTCAACTTCATCTGGCTCTCCCATACACATAAGTCCATTATATGACTCTATGCATGACCTCTCAACCTGGGCCGTGCTGGTATCGACTCCGGGCAAGGCGATACACGTACTCGAGTAGGGCGGGAGGCGAGATTGGCTTGGAGGTATTTGGAATGAATCTATGCAGGTATCAGCTCGAAGGTAACACTAGCGTGAAAAATCTGGAGGTCTCGTTATACTAATTACACCTGGTTTTCTTTAGGGAGGTGGTCATGAGGAGGTGAGTACTGGTACAACATATTCACAAAACAAGAAGCAGAGAACATGTCCTGCACCACCCCAAGCGGGAGAAGAAGAAAAATAACCTTCCACTGCTCTATGGATGCTTTGCGCAATTAAAGCGCCTACTCCAGGCGCGAAACATTTGCCTCGCGCGGACCAAGGGGTTGAGAAATTATAGTTGGCTAGAAATACAATACCGATATCGCACGATAGCCCTTCCTACTAACTAACCGGGCGAGCCCACCCACCAATTCCGCATTCAACATGCCGCAAAAGCCACTGCGCCGCCTCAGCTGCAGCTAGCAGCTCGCTATACTCCAGTACCCCATCCCGGCTTTCCCGCAACTCAATGGGCACGTGGCACGAGTGAGTGTGCGTGATCAGCCTACCTTCTGTGTCGCATTACCCGAGGCGTAACAGGTTGCATGGCATGTGCCGATGGAGGGGAGGGGGAGGACTACGGCGCTCGAGTAAAGGTTGTGTGCACCGCTGGAGGTTGGACGATATGTCGGGCCATTTGCTAATCAGAATGCGGGATTTTCACAAGGTGTGGGAATTTGGGAATTTGGGAATTTGGAGGGGGCACGGACTTAATTGAGTCGTAATATGCAGGCTTGTTTCGTTCCTTTTCTTGCGGGGGTGGGGCGACAATAAGTTGTCGGCATGAAGATGTGCGGCAGGGAATAGGGGGGGTGGGAAAGGGGAAGGGACCGTTAAATGGCAAATTGTGTTGTGGGTATGGAAGTGGACAGGAGGATGGATCAACATGTGAGACATATGTCCCCACTACCCATCCCGGCGGGAACGGGTTGTATGCTTGCAGCATGGGACTCTTTACTCATTATTTTTACACCCCCCAGTGAGCACCAATACCACACCTTACCGGAACAAGGTTTGTCGATAGACGAGTGGGGGCTTCCAGAGCACCTTTGCCAGAAAGCGTTGTGCCGGTCGCGGAGAGGGAGGGGGGGGTGAGGTGGTCATGGGGTATCACTCGGGCCATACATTGAGTTTCTTTTCTCGAATTCAAATGCATTCCCATCAGGGCCAAATTTGCATTCCGGCTTGCGGAAAGGGATACGGTGGAGTTCGCTCCGTGCTCCCTCGGGCCGCGGAGATTGTTCGAGTCCCGGGGATGGAGTATGTACGGGGTATGATACTGGCACAGTAACTCGTTGGTTTGCGCTTTTTTGCGGTGTCGATACAGTACCCATTCGTCCGTGTTTTGGGGTGAGGGGGATACTTGGCACTTCTGCTTTTACTATGGGCGTTACTTTTTTGATGGTTAGGTATCGGGGTATCGTAACTGGCATTTGTTGTTGCGGTAGGTGTTAGATGAGTCGTTATTCAAGTCCTCGGCAGTCGACACTTGATCGGTTTTATCACTCTGCATCATTGGTATCATATTTGCTGTTGTTCTCGGCTTACCATCTTGGATTTACCCGCTTCTTCGCGCCTTCCCGCGAAGGTGTTGGAATGGCGTTATCTCTGTCCCGGGGATTGGCGACAAGGGGATTTCTCAAGATTTTTCATGAGAATACATTTCTTTTTCCGTTTACGACAGCTTACATTTCCTCCTCCCCGATAATTGTGAGTTTTCATTCGAGCATTGCACGTGCGGTAACGGATAGAAGAATTGCATTTCAGCTAACTAAACCCCTCAATGACGCTTTCGTCTTGTTTTGTTGACAGTGATATATTTTACATTTACCGGAGAGGAAAAAAAGAAAGAAAAAAAAGAAAACATATATTTTCTTCTTCCCCTTTGGATTATCACCGAACCAAACGAAACTAGGGGGGTTTCAACCAGGAGCCACTAACAAACATTTGGGGCCCAGAAATCTATACGCATGTGTTTAATTGGTGTAGTGCGTTCACTAGTTGATCTCTGTAGGTCACCACACTTGTTAGCTTCTAAATCTGGGAGGAGAGGAAAGCAAGGAGGGAGTACTCACAACTCAAGTTAGGATCCACCCTCTCATCATGCAACAAGATGCGCACGACCTGCGCATGTCCAGAGCCCGCGGCATGGGACAATGCGGTTCGCCCGGTACGGTCAACGGAGTTGACATCCACCCTCGCGTCATCAACCAACAGCCTGACAGCATCAAGGCGATTATGCCTACACGCGACAGAGAACGGGGTCTGCTGCTCTTCGTCGCGAGTCTCGGGATCGATGCCGCAGTCGAGAAGAACGCGTAGACCGGCTTCATCCAAGGACATGACCGCGTCGTTCAACAAGGCCCCGTCGCCCACGAAATCGAGAATCCCACGGTCCAGTAGGCGCCGCACAATGACTGTGTCACCGCGAGTGGCGGCGGCGTAGAGAGCCAGCTTGCATTTCTGTTGCAAGCGGAGTTCACACACACAGTCGATCAGCGCGGTCTTGAGGAGGCTCGCTAGGCGTTGGTTCGTGCGCAGGAGGGAGTTCAGGTCCTGAGGGTTTTGCTCGCGCGCAATTTGGAGAATTGTCTCATTCGGGAGATTGAGGAAGGGCATGGTGGTGTTCTTGATTTAATTGTTGTTCAGATGTGTGTAGTTTGCTCGTGTTTTGTGCCTAGGTATGTAGGTTGATGGGTAGGCGGGGTGGTCGGATAGGATAGATGTAAGGTGGTATGATTGGGAGCGCGGGGCGTAGAAAGGATGGCGGTGGTGGCGGGACGTCCTCGCTTTGGCTGTCCGCCTAAGGGACTGTTTTAGCATGTTACACACAAACACAAACGTTAGGGTAAATAATCAAAGAAAGAAAGATGAAAGAGAAAGAGAAGCTGCGGGTTTACCGATAGCCCTGGTTCAGACCAACTCGGCTGGGGAATAACAAGATAATATAGAGCGATGTACTTACGGTGCTGTAGGTCCGTGTCTTGCCTTATCCTCACTTAGAAGGTGGAAAGAGTTGGTGCGATGTGAGCGATGTGTGCGGTGTGTGCGAGGGCGCAGCTGCAAGGAGTTGGCGAAGACTGGCGGTGGGGGGGTGGCTATTTATCGATTTATCGCACCGGTGGTTGATCTGATTGATAACTTGATAGATGACGATAATCGCGGGGAGAGGTAGATCCAGCCGAGTGGTTGATAAAGCTTGGCGTTGAAACCGTGGTTTTAGGTTTATGACAAGTAGACTGCTTCCGAGCGTGCGAGTAGAACAGGAATCATATAATTGTTGTGTGGGAGAAGGGATACCCGACAGATGGAAATTTAAAAGAATAATCAAGGCCTTAATCGGCATGTGCCACGTTGAAAACACCACGGTATTCCCTGAAAATGGCTTAAAAGCTATTTATAAAAATACCGGGGGTATCATATTTGTGAAAATAAAAGGTTTCATGTTTTTCTGTCTACATGTCTAGTCACAATGCTGTACAGTACAATGCCGTACCGTTTAACAACGAAAAATTGAAGTTGAACATACATATTTTCTATAACTGGGTTATTGGTTAAAAGTAAGGAAGGAAAGAGGTTAATCAAGAATTCAAGTATTATCCTAGTGCTTGGAAGAAGAAAATGTATTTCCACTTTTTTATCCTAAACCTCTATGAAATTGTGACAAAAAAAAAGCCAGATCAAAAAAACACTAGATCAAAAAAAACATGATACTATAGTATTTTTTTTCTGAAAATACTACGGCATCTGTGGCATACTCAACATGTTCTCAATTGATCCCAAAAATTCCATGGCATAAAAGTGGAAGCAGGCCTTGAAATCAAACTATGCAATATCCCCAATACGCGACAATCAAATTTAAAAACCGTAATTTACTCGTACTCAAGTACCAGGTCAGCAAAACACCAATCCCTCTCCGGGAATTCTGACTCAGGTTTCGGAGATTACAGAGCTCTCGGAGATAGTGGATTCTAAGGGTGTTTTCTGGTAATAGAAGAGCAATACCGGTATTCACACATACCGGTTTGGTAGCCTCGATCAGGCCATTCCGTTAGAACCTCTGGTGGAACGCCACGAATCCTCTGCCCGGTCAAGTCTCGAGACTCACAAAATATCACTCTGCACTGAGCATCTAGCATTCATGTCCCTTTACCAACTTGCTTTATCTTTTCCAGATTGATAAGATTGGAGTCGCTAAGGCAGATTCTATTAGGGCGACAAAAAATAGCATCCGAGCATGACAACCTCCTCGACATTTGAACACCTACCTGAAGTATGATACTCGATTAAAAACTTCCCATAGCATACAATACCGGCACCGATAGCCAACAAAACTCTATCGCTTCGGAACGACTGCCAATCATCCTACTGTGTACTGGATAGTTGGATAGCGGTCCGTATTCGTCTCTGCCGCTACCCACGTATTCTGCAACGGGGGTCGCCAAGACTCTCCTCTGCAGTATGAAGCTTTAGGACTTGATGATATCGTTCTGCTTGGTGCAAACGAAAGAGTTCTTGTCCGGGCCAAATATGTGACCTGGGATGGTGTATATGTATTCCTCTATAAACCTACTATCACCCAGTCTTTCCAGTAATTCTAAATCTAACTGCTGGTGCCAGGTTTAGCCTACGGCCAAATACATGAAAACCAGAACGCGATGGGAGTCCTCAATGTTATACTTGGAAGAATTGCGGCTGCCTAGAAACCACCAAATTCATCGAGCCCGTGGAAACTCGCCGGGAATCTACGTGATAATTTATACTGGATCCATCCAACCTCGCCGGGGTTTAAATGTCACCCTAGCGTTTCCCTATCCGCCTAGTGCCTGTGTAGGCTTTAGCAAGACCGAAGCGGAAAATTAATGCTTATCATGCTACGGCGGTGAACGAGCGGGAAGTCTTCACAGAGGAGTAGGCAACACTGAAAGAAGGGTGCTGCCCAAGCATTGTTGACCATCAATCAAGACTAGATAGATGCCTCAATTTGATACTTAAGCTTTCCGTGATCCTAATTTAGGAGTTGGATTCGCGTTAGCACTGTCCTAAAAAGAGAGAGTAACGCTGATAAGAGAAAATGTTTACTCTCTGGGGAGGAACCAAATAAATTGGTGAGAGACTAAGCCCTTCTCATGACACTCCTACATGCTTTGGAATACGAGTACATGTGCGGTAGAGTTTCAAGTCAATCGACTAATTCTCTCGACCCTCATTGGTAATGAAAACAAAGGACTGCTATGTTGGAATATGAGGATACAAGCATGATACTACAATTGGGCTAGTATCAGAGAGTTCGGAATATGTGGCTGATGAGCTAGTGGACTAGTGTAGAGAGGTCAGTGAGGGTCCGAATACGGACACCCCATACTCGTATAGGGGCTAAATTACTCGGATAGCAACGCACTTGGAGTGGTAAAATACAGTCAATCAAGCAATTCTTCTATCAATTCCTCTCTTGCTTGTCGATATCTCCTCTAGGTTTTCGGGATGCTAGACTTGTCACATTGAGTGATATCCAATGCATGATTGGGGTTTTCTGGACGGCCGGTCATTCCCGAAGTTTTGTTTGGGGCCGTCAGTATCACTCGGTAGTGAAATACACTGGGAATGCCTGTGCCTAACAAAACCCCGTACTTGCATATGGTATTATTTGACTATAGTCTCAAAAGCGAATAGTTACTAGCTTATGATTCATCCTTGGTCAAGCTGTCGGGAAAGTAAGTTAGAGGTATAATAGAAGATAGAATTCTCAAGATCTCTTGTATACGAGTCCTACGTGATCCGCTCTGTCCCAGTCCTATGTCTAAACCAAAAGATAACAGTGAATTCACCCTGCGGTAGAATGTCGCCAGAACCTTCGGCTTCCAAACCTCAACCTACCGCGCCGAGGGCAGACAAAAAAAATCCCAATATCATACGAATTACTCAATTACAAGTACTCGGGGCGAGACCAAATACCGACACACCTCAACCACAAACTCTAAAAACAAGACAAAGTGACCTCCAGGGACCTTAGGATTTGAATACCGTAAAATATTTGGCAGTTTTTCCGTTGGTATCACGCTCGTTGTCCCGGTTACGCGCTTGGTTGGGGTCTATCATCCCTGCGAATATCCTATCACGCTAAACACGAACCCACCACGTTCGTGGTAGATCACGTGCACTTGCCCCACACAGCAACCAACCAAACGAAAATCTCCTACTCGGTAAACAAACGTGCAGCAAATCAACAGAATGTCAACCACAAATTCGCCCTCCAAAATACTCGACCCACCGAGTACCACTCCGAGGAAACGTCAGAGCTTGCAGCACATTATGGATATAGATCGGGTGCGGCCTGCACGCCGGCGGCCTGGTGTTTTAACGGAGATTGAAAATGACGGGGTGGGTAAGAAAGGGGAGAAGGGGAAGCCGGATTTTGAAGTTGATCGGGACAAAGGGTGGGGGAGGGGGTCGCCGACGAGTTTGGCTAGGTTCCATGTCGGACTTGAAAATGAGAAGTGGGTCGGGGGTGGGATTCAAGATGGGCCAGAAGAGGAGGATGAAGAAGGGGAGACGACGGATACGGGTATGTCTAATGGCAGCAGTTTTCAGGATGGGAATGCTTATTACTTGAGCACAGTCCCTCATCGAGCCCCCCCAAAACCTTCTATTTCTGAATTACTACTGGCGCATTCACGCCCGAAGCCGGACGCGGTACCTCTACCTACGCCGCCACTATCGCTGCTTAATCGACGGCACCTGCAGCCAACGAGTGCGCCCGCTCTGGCTATTGTCTCGGAGCCAGTGATGCCAAAGCTTAAGGTCGAATCTGGGCCGTCACCGCTACAGCAAATGCGGTTATTGCGCGCACAATTTGAAGCTACAAGACCTGCACCCCCACCTCCCCCACCTCCTCCCGGCCCACCGCCTAAGCAGGCCTCCCGCCCAAGTGGTGTATCAGCTCACCCCCGCGCATCGAGGCCGCCCTCTTCAGCATTCGCCCAGAAGTACACCTTTACACTACACCATCTCCCTCAATTAACCCACCACTCCAAATCCGCAATAATCTCCGTTCATCCACCAACACACATCCACCTCCAGCTCCGCAATTTACAAGAGCTTCGTGGTGGTGGGCAGTACTCTTATACAATACCATCCAGCTCTCTACCCATTACAGTCCGGAATACAATGACGTCTAATCAGCAAACTTTTGAGATTGAAGACTTACCACTGAAGCACCTTCATGCTGTACGCTATGCGAGGCACTTTGTCGATGCACTGAAAAAACGCACGGTAGTTGCTAAGGTCGAAGTCCGCAGCGGAGGGGTCTGGACGGGGAGAATGTTTGGTGACGGAAAATTCGAGGTTATTGACCCTACGGGAAAAATCGCCGGTGGGGTGGTAGGTAGCAGGGTCAAAGGACCAAGAAGGGTGGTACGAATGTACGAAGCTTGCCAAAAAATACTCCAGGATTCTGACGACCTTGGTCGTGGGGAGAAGAGCAATAACGAAAAGTTGGAGATGGGCGAATTCCGCATCGACGAGCGAACAGATTTTGTTAAGGGTGTCGGATGGTGTCGCAGGAATGAGGATGGGAAGGGGTGGAGAATGATGTTTTTGGATGGTGTTAGGTTGGAGATTGAGGGGGCTAGCGGGGATGTACTATGGATTGAGGGCGACCAGAGGAAGGTGCTCAAGAGGGGGATGGAGGTGGGGGACGTTAGGGAGAGGGTTAGGATGTTTGTTGAGAAGGGATTGTAAGGTTTGTGTTGGTTATGATACAAGTACATTAATTTAGTTATGATACCAATGCTCATTTCGTTATTTTCACTTTGGGCGGGGGGGGGTTAGGCTTCCAATGGATCAGGATCTTCTCTGAACACTACGATTTTGAAGGCAACCCTGCTCCGACATGAGCAGGGGGGGGGGGGCAAAGGGACATTCGAAGGTGAATGAAGTCGTCTGCCCAGAGTGAAATTGGTAACTTGAAAGGGGAATTCATCATGCGGTACCATATGTTATCGAGATGCTGGAGGGGTGGAAATTTTGATAAGCTCTAAACCCTTAAGTTTCCATCATCCGCAAGTGCACTGGAAAAAGATACTTTGCCTGTATAAAACTACTGTACAATAGAATTACTCGTACTGGTTGAGTGAGCGACGTTCGGCTCAAAGGGGATTAGACTACCACCATGAATTCCAACTTTAGATCTCTAAGTTAAGCGTCTAAGCCTTTGGCGGTCTAGATATATTTTCAAGGTCAATCATCGAATCCCTAGAATGCCTCCAATCCCCGGAGTTCCGATTCCTGGGTGAGCAGCCAACACTGCAACTGGCCCACGATATCTTGGCAAGATTGCGCGGCCCCTTCTAAATTAAGGTGTTCAAAGATCAACAAACCATATCGCGAAGAAGTCTCTTCATGTCTCCCGCATTTTGGCAGTGCTCCTGACCCCCAAATGAATTTCGCCCTTTGCCTCCTTATTGACCGCTCGCAGCAAATAATGCCAAATCAAGACATCATTCCCACCGAGAATACTCTCTTAATTGAGTCCCTAGTTTTCCTGCTTCTAGGGAGGGATGTGGTCGGTCAGCATTCGGAAAAAAACATTCGTCGTTCGCCTTGCTTTACTGCACTTGGCACAGCGGCATGACTTGAGAGCAGGTTCTCAATGGGTGATGTTACAAGTATCACGCTCTCTCGCGCGCGATTCCCATTTGCAACGCGAACATTCATTCATCGGTTTCACGCTCAGTCACGCTCAGTCACGCTCAGTCACTTATTCTGCTCCTTCCTGTCAGAGGCCCCGAGTCGTTCTCCAACATCTCGTGGGTGCGCGGGCAAAACTTGAATAAATACGAGTATTTCCAGTGTCGTTGAGCCCAAAAAAATGCCGTTTGCCGGTGATATCGGTGGGGCAGTGCATCTTGGCATGTCGCTCCCCCCCCACCCGCAAAAATCTCTTGGATCATTGGACATACGGTGTGTATCGGTACCGGTAGATTATTATGTACGAATCGACTCATAAAGAATTGGATGACGGGTAGATATAGATCAGCAGACGTTCTTTTCAGCTTCCATGATTTTCATCCAAGATCTAGTATTCCTTCCGGTCGGACGTGCAAGGTTTGGGTGTTCGGCTGATAGCGATGCTGTGGAGAATTGTGCACACGGCCCGAGGGACTTCGGGATGGTGGTGGTGGGTGGGGGTGTGAGACAAAACAGGAAATTCCGTTAAAACCTTTATCGAAAGTTTAGCGATGAGCAGCAAGTACTCGTATCATACTGGTACCGGTACGCTTGTTGCTTTCGCCAAAGAACAATGGCCAGGTTAATCTATGCCACAGATAGCCTTCATGCATATTTTTGCATATTTTGACTCTTCCGGGTTCGAAGCGCCGAGAATACAGATTTTGGTATTGAAAACGCTCAGAAGGGTTTGGCTCTGTTTGAGTGTGGTTTGGGTGAAGCCAGGCTGTGCTTGTTCGAAATAGTTGAAGGAAACTCCGTTCGACAAAGCGACGCAGAAATACTCCAGTAATTGGTGTGCTCCAGCCATGCCGCTTTGGAGAGTCACGCTGACTGGCCAGGTTTCAGGTGTGGATGTCGCTGGTTGTGTTGGGATGGCCAATCAGTCATCCATTGTGAGCCAGTCAGGGCTGACAATGGCGCTTTTCTTTCCTTTTTCTTCCTTTTTCTTGATCCTTTGGGGAAGGAGAAGGGCCGTGGTTGGGAAAGAAGGGGACCTCGAGGGAGAAGAGGCTGTTCAGATCGATTCTCGTCTTTTTTATCCGATATGGGTTGTCTGTCCGTCTCTTCAGCCCTGCAAATGTGTGGTGATCCATAGAACGGAAAAGGTAAAGACTCAGAAGAGCAAAAGATCCATCACCACCACCAACCGCCACTTAGTTTGTTTTTCGCTCGCTGGGTCTTGCAGAGCGCTCCTTCAAGGGACGACAACTTCAAACAGAGCACCGCTTTTGGCCTTACCTCTTCCTGGGTACGATTCACGACTGACGGATGCCATCAGAATTTCTTCATAGAATCCATCTGTCGAGTCACTGAGCCCATTTAACACTTTGTTCCTGTCCTTCCCCTCTTCCCACTGGGGTGACCCGACAGATAGCGAAAGCAGAGGCAGCACACAGCACAGCACAGCATAGCATACTCGGACGCCCACGTATCAACACGTAGACGCACTTTTCCGTTCGAGTTGAGATCTGTGATTAATTCTCCGCCACCTCCATTCGCTTTCCCGGAAGGCAAGAAATCAAGCATCCGGTATAACAACACGAAGGAGGACAGTGATACCCCCTAGAAATAAGAACCTCCGGGAAAACAATCAATCAATACACCAGAGAGCAGGAGGGGGAAGGGGGAAGAGGAAGATAAAAACATTCCACACCTAGGATGAATCTTCAGCAGAGAGAGTTGTTCTTTTTGTTCGCCATCCTCGGGGTGGCGTGCATTGTGGTGGACGGGGGGCAGATCTCTGAAAGGGCCATCATTCTGGAGAAACGACAGATGGAGACTACTCCCGCTGATCAGATAACAGAGGTACGATTTTGCTACCCCACGGAGAATTAAATGTTGTCAAATGCAGATGAACTAATAATGGTTGTGAGATTATAGGTTACTACACTGGTTGATACAGTTCTGTCGCCCGGTACGACTAAATCGGTACGTTCGACGCTTCAAGTCACCATCCTCCAGAGAAAGCATGCTGATCACGGAAATCGTATAGGCACCTGTAACTATAACGCGTGTGTCTACATCACTAGGAACCGCTTCAAGGACTTCATCTATTACACGTAAGAGGTTTCTTTTGAAAATGTGATCAATTGTGGCACTGAGATGTATATATATAGTTACATCATCATCCGTATCTCCATCTCCCACCTCAAGTGCACTATACTGCAACGCAGGGTATACCCTCTGTGGAGCCGAATTCGGTGGTATGTATCACTCTCCACGTCTTAACTTACAGCATCTAACGCCCCGCCACAGGCGGATGCTGCAAAACCGGCTACACCTGTGCCCTAACCGGCTGCGTCCCTCCTGCTGGAACAACCACCCCGCCACCTAGTCGAACGTGCACAATTTCTAGCCAGACTCTCTGTGCCTCATCGATGGGCTTTGGCTGCTGCGTCGTGGGCCAAGAATGCGGTTTCTCATCCTGCACCCCAGCAGGCGGATCCGCCGTGACCAAGGTCCCGGATGTCGATGCTAACAATCTTAAACTCTCTGCTACCGCAACCACCTCCGCGCCATCGCCTACCCCCACAGAGTCTAAAAGCAAGGGCGATGACGCGCCATTATCCAAAATCGCCATTGGAGGGATTGTCGGTGGGTCAGTGGTGGCTATTATTGCGCTTGCATTAGCCTGGATGTTTACGAGGAACCACATCAAGAAGAGGAGTAACACAGACGCCTCGGGCGGGGTGCCGACAACAAATGTTTTTGATCCTACAGCGACGTTATCCGGACAACACGGTAGTCACTCTTCGCGGTATAGGGGCACACAGCCGCCTACCGCTGTTGCAGCTGCGACAAAGATAACAGGGGGACCCAAAATGAGCGAGTACCACCCGCACCATCCCGCAAAGGGACCGACGGCCGTCCCACCAGCACATTCACCGCCCCTGCAGCACTCCCCACCGGCCGGTGACCAGAGATTCGATTTCGGAATTCCTGGGGTGGGAGGGCATGGATATCAGCCTGTGCCCTTAACAGACCATATGCCGGCCGAATTGGGCGCTAGTCCTGTGGAGGGGTGGGGTATGGGTGAGTTGCAAGGGGAGGGGAACCCAGTATACGAGGTTGAAGGGGATGGGGGCGGACGCTCGCCGGTGGGTAAAAGGAAGAGTTGGGGGTGGAGGAATTCGGGTAGCAGGTGATGGCGGGGGAGCCTATTGATCCCAGAGGTGAGAATGTATCATAAACAAACTTTTGTTTTTTTTATTTTTTAGTATACTCTTTTGTTTCGAGATGTTATTTCTTTTTGTCGTTGTCACTCGGCGGGGTTTTCGTCGGTCGTTTCTTGGCTCCTTTCCTCTTTTCTTTTAATCTCCCATAGGGATTTCTCAAATTTCTTTGTGCAGTTGTGGTAGCTACTTTCTCCTTTTATATCTCACTATCGTTTGGGTACCGATTGGTATGTAGGTAGGCAGGTAGCCAGCAGGGCCGGGGAGGGAGGGGGTAAAACAAAGTAGATATAGCATGTGCAGTTATTCACTCCGTCCACTTTATTCATTTTCTCTCTATATCCATCCGTCCGTTCCCGTCACACCACTCCTATCACATCCTCCATAAGGGCCGTTTCTCTTCACCTCCTTGAACATCCAATGATACCTTCAGCACCCTGCGTGTGGATAAAATTCACTGCCCTGCCCATAGTATGATAGCACTATCCTCGAACAGTACACCTCATACTCCCAAGACCAAACCCCATTTGAACAGTCGGTCTGCGCTAACACCAAATTTGACGATGGCATAATAACCCACTAGTCTAAGGTGGTAAGTCCCAGCCACGTTACCAACGTTCCGTCGCGGCGGCAGAGAGGATATGTGGTAAATAGGGCGGGGCGGTGATGGATATGTTCTGGTTCTTGGGCACTACCGTCATGGGTTGTCATTCGGTGGTGGCTGTTTGCTCAAGATATGATACCTGTAATAATATTATGATACTTGGTCGGACCGGTGAGGAGGGCGGGGGCGGGTGGAACGGGCCAAGGTATATTTCCCCTTTACTGGTAGCCGGGCTGTCAATGCCTTTGTATCGGACAATGATATATATCCCAGCATCACCTCACGAAGAACACGGGTATCAACAAGAAACTTAGCCCGAGTGTCATAGGAATTATGAAATCATACCGCTTCCGGGTGGGAGATCGTGATAAAGCCCCTTGACCAGATTTTAATAACAGAGTTAGTACAAACAAATCTTCTCCTCCACCACCACCTCCTCATACTACCATAGAAGGAACCGCGGTCCCTCCAGAGCGCAAATACGCGGTTATTCCCGCCAGAACCATCGACACAACCCAAGCTCGGAAATGCCCGATGGCACATGATCGTGTGGGCCATCTGGAGATCATCAATGGCGGAAACTCGGTGAAAGTGGTTGGGGGCTGTGTCTTGGTGTTCCCGTAGGAATGGTCGGCTATGGCCTGGGGGTATGATAGTCGATGAGGATTATATCAGTCGGTTTTCGTTCGTCTACATGGGGGAATAGTTGAATGTATGTTTGTAGATCCTACGTTTTTAGCTGGGGGTGTCGGCTGTTACGCATCTTGGGACTAATTGGCTGGCTGGCTGGCTGGCTGGCTGGTTGGGCCGGTCGACTGAATTTGGGTTTGTCAGTGGTTTTGTGTATGGCCGCTATACACACTTTCATCTTGTATACTAGATCCTTTTCATGAATAGCATCGTAAAGTCGGTATAGGCTTTACAACATATCGAGACAGTGGGTATCAAGCATGCGTAGCGCATTCTTATCTTAAAGGGTGCGGGGAAGGGTGGTGGTGAAGGGGGGGGGGTTTGTTATAATCTGTACTAACTTGCCGTAGCAACTTACACTTACTTGCTTTAGCGGGGCAAATACTTCTCACCTTCACCAAAAAGCACTCGATTTCCAACCTACATACATGACAACGCTGTCCCTCGACCATCTATATTGTCATCCCTACGTGCCACCGCTACGTGGTATGATACCCGCCCTCGCCAAAACGCCGCGGCATGCTCCCAGAAGCGGTACCCAATACTTGCCGGGCTCGGCTTTGGCGGGTGTGAGATTTTCTAATATTGACCCACGTGTAGCAAGCCTCTCCCTATCAACCTTTTTCTCTCTTTCCCTTCTTTGCGGCTGGGTCAAGCAAAGTCCAGTGTATTCCGCCCCATAGTATGCCGCGGTTTAAGCAAGCGGGCAAGTGCCGGACATTTCATGGGCCTTCTTACGTGGCTGGGTGAACTTCTACTGCGTTATTAACTGTGATATATATATTCGGCGAATCGACACCATATGATACCATCCAGTACTTCCTTCCTTCCTCCTACGCAATTCCTAATCAGAAAGGGTTTTCTAGGGCGAGTGAGTGCTAATGACTGCTCCATACCAGTCGTCTACTCACCCGCAAACACAACTCTGCTAGCCGCGACATGTACTCATACTGTTCTGTACGTCACCTATGATAGCGCTCATATGTATATCAGCAGCCAACTGCACTATAAAGCGCCCGGAGCGGACAGGCTCGTCAAGATATTCGAAACTCTAGAAACCTAACTATATTCTTTTCTTCCCAATGTAAATGACAATGCTTCTACTAGTGTACTGAATTAAATAGACTATGCGTAAAGAAAAAGGGAAATGACGGAAGGTAAAAACGTAGGAAAAACTCCCGAAACCATCCGAGACCAAGAACCGGAACCAAGCCCTAACCCATGCATACGAGAAATTCCGGATGTGATGAAGAGGAATGTAGAAAGGAAGGAAGGGAATAAAAGATATATAAAAGGGAGAAAAGGGAGAAAATGTGAAGGGAATAAATGGATGAATGTCATCGATCTATAATCCCCCTTCCTAGCTTTGCCAACTTTTCCGCCATCTCGAGCACACCTCTGCCATCTCGTCTTGCTTCCTCGATATTCCTTTCTAATTCTCTGACTCTAAGTTTCAATTCCCTTACCTCCATATCACCCCCTCCTCTCCCACCCACATGGAAAAATCCCTCTCTCTCCATCCCTCCCATAAGCGAATCCCCGTCAGCACCTCTACCCCTCAGCAACCCCACCTCCTCCCTCAAGCTCTCCACTTCCCCCCTCAACCCTTTCTCAATTCTGGAAGCGCCCTCCGCCAACCGCCCCGCGTTCACCAATATCCTCCCCCACTGCACGCCCGACTTTCTTAATTCCAGGCGAATCTCGTCCCGCTCCTCACGCACATCTGTTAGCGACTCTTCAAGGCTTTCCACCGCGCCCTGCAGTCGTTCGCGTTCGTTCGTCAAATTATCGTTCTCGTCCGTGCACACGAGGAGTTTTTTCTCGAGGGTCGTGGCACGAGTTTGAGAGCGGGCATGCGCTGCTTGCAGTGATTTATGGGCTTTTAGGAGGGTGCTGTGTGCTTGCTGGACGGTCGAGAGAGTCTGGGGTGGGTTTTGGTTGGGGTGGTGGGATTGCGGGAGGGTTGTTGTCTGGGGGTGTTGAGCTTGGGGTGGTGGAGGAGGCAGCGGTGGGGACTGGGAGGTGGGTGATTTCAACCGTAGGAGAAGAGAGAAGACAGTTTCTAGGCACGTTGTTAGAGTCTCGATGGTGGGGATCTGGTGGGGGGTTATTTGTGCGGGTATGGTGTAGGTTGGGGATTGGGATGATGCGGTCAGGTCTAGGACTAGATTGTGTATTGAAGAGACCAGGACTGATAGCGTGTTAGACGGTGATGGCGCTGGAGGAGCCTGAGGTTGTAGCTGATGCTGTCCTCTCGTAGGTGTTCCCGGCCGGGAGCCCGTGGGATTCCGGAGGTGGAATTGGTTCTGGTTTTGGCTTGAGTAAGCACTTCCTTGCTCCTCCCTTTCCCTATCCCTCACCGCCTCCATTTCCCTCCCACCACCCCTCTCCTTGACCACACCTTCTCGAAAACTCTCAGCCCCACCCCCACCCTCATCGCCCCCCCTCCTGCTCGCCGCCGTCGCCGTCGCGTCCCGCGGGCTCGGGGTCAACGAGGGCAACGTAAACCCCTCATTCCCATCCGACAACCTCCGTCTCTTTCTCGAATTCTGACCCGTGTACCCCTGCGAGGAGGCACCAGGGGCCGGCCTCCGGTCCGTGATCGGTGAAGTCGTCATCGGCAGCGGTGGCAACGACGGTCGGCCATTTGCGTAGCTTGTTTGGGTTGTGGAAGTGGTTTGCATCGATGAAAGTTTCGGAGCAGTTGCTGTTGTTGTTGAGGACGCTGTATCTTCCCAGGGACGATAGGATGACGGAGGAGGTGGCGGTGCGGTCATGGTTAGAGTCAGTGGTGATGGGAGCCGATTTGCTGTCGGGGCGCCCGAGTGGTGGTGGTGGGAGTATAGGAGGGAGGAGGAGGGGGACCGGGAAATCGTTTTGGATGCCAGTGTGTTGTTTCTGCCGGTGCTGGCGTTGTGTTGTGTGAAGGGGAAAAAGGAAAAAAAACCAAATCTTGACTAATAGAAAGAAAGGTTGAGCCGTGAACAGGCAATAGTCTCCTGCGCTTTTTTTTTTGTTGCGGCGGGTCAAATTCTTCCCCAAAGGTTTTCTGTTTGGATGTGTGTGTGGAGGGGGGGGATCGGGGGTATTTGACTGCCCGCAAGGAAGGAACGATGAAGGGTGGAAAGTGTAGGATAGATTATTTATCGTATTAAGGAGAAGTGATATAATAAGATCCGGGGAATCCGGTCGAAAAAGCAAGTGAACCTGTTAGCCGCAGTATGTCCAGCTTCCGACTGGCCTATGGTCAGTCCCTCTACTGGTCCGATACCGGTAATCTCTTTCTGTGTGCGACGTACCCTTCAAGCCCAGTCCTTTGTCGTGGAGGAAGCCAGAGGATAATTTGGAAGAGGGGGAAGAGGAGGAAGGGGGAACAAGTGGATAAAGTATTATTACCTGACCGTATAGTCGCCACCCTTAAGGTCTCTTGTTTAAATCATCCTTACTGGGCAAGCAACACGGAATCATAGTGTATGTAATCCGCTTGGACGTATAGGGCAGGACGGGCGAATTACGGTACCGTCTTGTGCAGTACCGATACAGCACTATCCAATGCCGTGAGGCAAGAAGGTGCAGGCTGCTTACTCTGGTCGGGGGTTCCATCCATCATCGCCGCCCAACACTTCTAGCCGGATGACTGAGTGACAGAATGCTGGAACTTCCCCAGGCCTTGTCATAACGTGAAGCTTTCCTTGATACCGGGGCTTTATCACACAATCCGTGGGACCGTTGCTGGGATGCGATATCTGCTGCTCTACCGTGACCTGGTGTTATACATAAGGTTTAAGGAAGTGCCGGGTCTTGATCGCTCTTATCGGTAGTGGGTGAAGGAAGTATGTATGTAACTTATGTCCCTCTTTTTTTCTCTTCCTCCCCCCCCCTCAAATTTCCTTGGCAACTACTACCCTCACCACGGATTGGAGGGATTAGAGGGAGGGAGATAGTGGGAGAGAGATACGGCAGTGGGAAACGCCTTGCTGTAGCTGGGGCATGATGATTACTCGTACTGCATAATCTAATGCGATCAATTTTGGATGCCAAAAGACCCTTTTGTACGAGCTCAATGGATTGCACCACCGGTATCCTGGTGACTGTCTACGCCATGACACAGCAAGGTTGGTCCTTATGTCTGGATGGAGGGGGAGGTTATGAGTACTTGCCTCTGGGAGGGACCGGTAGTACCGTACTATACTCGAGAATTTGGGCCGCATCAACTTACTCATGGGCACAGTACTGTACTGTACAGTGCGTTGCCGCACAGCCACCATAAGCTGCGTGGAATATTGGCGTAGAGTTGCTTGCGCCAGGGGGAATTTGGTCATCGCGTCGCATGCCATGGAGAGACCATGTACAGTACAGTACTCGCCAATTTGCAAGGTGTGCCGAGATCCTCGAATTTGGGGGCAAGACGTCAGTTCTTGGCCTTTTTTTAAATTTTTTATGTCCCCATGCTCCGTACGAATTGATGGGTAGAATTGGTCTCATCAATACTGTATCATGCAATCCCCGATATCGTGTGGCGGAATATGGAGAGGGGGAAATATATATCTTCTATCCCCAAAGTTGAATTCTGCCCATCCTCCCATACCGGTACTGTACTGTACATACCGGTAATAGTCACTTCCACCACTCCAGGAGTATGCACCGCAACCCTTGGGACCCCCCCGGCTCTACAACCTGCACCGCACCTAGGAACGAACATACGGAGGTAACTTAAGGCTATCGTATGGTATGGGCATTCCACCGACTGAGCATTACATAATTCCCCAACCCGGCATTCGACCGCTGACAAAATGTCTTTCCCTCAAAAATTACCAGTTTTGGCGGTTAGCTCTTACTGTACACCCAGCGGGAGAGCCCCGGGATTGGCTGCCGAATCTTCAAACTCCTATTTAGGATGTAAATTTACTGTATGACACCTTGGGCGTACAGTGTGCAGGTATGCGGGCGGATTAACTCATACGCTACGCCGCAATTGGGGGGATTAAAGGGCAGACAGCGTTATTTCATTCGGGGAAAGAAGGCATGAGTACCGGTGTTCTGGATAGGCGGGTTATTTTTGGATCCTTGGATCCTTGGATATTTTGGTCGGGGAGAGGTTTTCCGGGTTCTTTCGCGCGGATTGCATTGTGAGAATAAGCAATTGGGCGTGTTTCGGGAGCTTGTTTATGGAAGGAGGGGAAGACCGGGCAGACTGTAGGGCTGAACAAAGGAGAGTGACCGTCCGGGATTTGGGGACGAGAGCGCCTGTCTGCGCTTAAACTTGCGATACTTGTGCGAGTATGATATTGTAATCTACATACTTGTACGATCCCATAGTCGTTTAACATCCTGAATTGTCTTATGTTCGCTGGTCTTTGAGAGGACCATGGTCCATACATCGTGGGATACTGTCGGTAAATCCCTTCGGTACCTAATCTTCCTTTTTGCATCCATTGAACCTAGCTAGTTCCTCCTCCCTAAAAGTCGTAAAAGTGTTACACCATCGTAAAACACCCTAACCCGCTAAGACACTGACATCTACTTGAGTACCACTAAGTTACTGCTTGCTTATAACTTGCCTTCCAAACAGGAGACTCCTTCAGAATCATCTTGGTCCTCTCGTATCATGCCCCCATCCCATCCCATCCCCGTGCAACCCCCGAACCGGTAGCTACTGCTTCACATCGGAAACTTCCGTCCCTATCATACACAAGTGTCTCAGTATCTTCCCCCCCCCAAAACATTGAAATTCATCAAGCGACCGTATCATGCCAGCGTGAATATCCGACAATCTCCCCATCATCTCCCCCCCGAACCTTATTCTGTTAGAAAAGGCAAGTGAATTGACCACACCAGACAGACTCAAGACCCATGACGATACCGCATTTTCTTGCGAGATTCACCTTCTGCTAGTACAGTAACAGTAGTTTTGTTTTTGGTAGGACGGGGACGGGAGCTGGAGGGCCCGGATTCGTGTGGAGGAAGAGGTTGCTAGTGATAAGCTGGGGGCGGCCGTTGTCTGGGAGGACTGGCGGAGGAACGGTATTTTAGTAGGTAATAATTGAACTAGTGATGGCCGTGGAACGGCTTTGATAGGATTACATACCAGTTCCAGAACCTTTCACTCTAATAAGGTCCATTGCTTTATCATACTTAAAACGATCTGTGATTTTCGGATACTGCGTCTTGGAGCTAGCAACTCTTCCCTTCCTCCCTCACTACTGCTCGTGTTAACTTCAACTTTCGAGCACACACACAATTTGGCTTGTTCTTACAAGCGCTGCCGCACGCTATACGAAAGCGCGTTGTCCTCGGGACTTCCAGCCTATGACGAAGCATGAATGAAACGGGGGCGTTCCTGCCCGGGCGTGATACCATAGGTTATCTCAGCGTTTTAGCGATTTTTTCTTGGGTAGTGATAGTGGTTGGTGGTACTTGCAGAGATATACATCAGGGTTGGCCCGTGAGTAATCCGTTTCTCATGTGCGGCGTGGACAATTTGTTGAAGAAAAGGGAGGAAGGAAGGAAGGAGCTCATGTGAAAACCTTGGCCATTCCTGTTTTATTTACCACGAGGGGGGTGGGGTATAGCACAATGTGGTGGGGGATAGTTGTGAGGGTTGGGGTTGGTTTTGTGAAAATCCGGAGTTGATATTTCTTTCGCCTTGATGTTGTGAATGAGGCTACAAGGGCCTACTTAACCTGGCCCGTGCGGCATTCCGTATTCTAACACCAATACTGCCAAAACTAAGTACTACCCCTTCCCTCAGCTCCTCAAGTGCCTCCCGCTACTCATCTCACCCATTCAGTGTCCTCATGACTGACACCACGGTCGACCCCACGTCTTTACTGGATCCAGAGCTCCCAACAAGTAAGCGAGCAATTCCCTCTGCCGGCTTGCTGTGGGGTACACAGCATGGAATATCGTAACTACTGGAATGCGAGAGAAATGCCACACGGGTACTGTATGTTAAGTCGTTGAACCCCCCCTCTAGTTTAGTGGTGGAGGGGTCACCGCAAACCCAGCTCTCAATTGAGACAAACAAAGGGATAAACGGAACCTCACTAAGGCACGAGAGAAAACTACAGCGGAAGGGGGAAAGGGGCTATGTGTTTGCTGTGTTTTTTTTTGTCTCCTTTGCAGAGAAGACAATGTTGGACTTCATTGCACACGGTTCAATTATTCAAGTTTTTGTAGGGTAGGTGCCCCGGGGCTATTTTCTTCAGCGGGTGGTTGGGGTGTTGGGCGCACTGGCAACGTATCATAGTGGGTTCGCACTCTCGTACCCGGGTTCTGTATGACTTTGTGAGGAGTGGGGGGGGTTAAGTATCCTGTCGGTTTCAGCATATGCAGTTCTGACCTGAGGAACCAATCTCGGAAGGGGTGTATGGGCCGCGAAATTTTGGGTATGGTATGATAGATAGCGCTTCTGCGGCTAATGGGCTACAGTAATTGACCCCCCAAGGGTTTGTTATTTTATCACTGGGTATCACTCGAACTCTATATCCAGCCAAAGTCTTGAGCACCCAAATGCGATCACAAAAGCCAGAGATCCTGCATTTGAGGTCTGGGGTTGTATGGTATAGCTCCCGCATCAATGCCTCCTAATCTACCCGAGTACCGCTTTTAGAAAAGGGAGTTTTATCACAACCTACGACCCTTGTCTGCTTGGACGGCGGAGATCTGCGCCATATCCGCAAATGTGATATCCAAGCTGGCTAAGCATTCGCTACCAAAATTTAAATTTAGTAACAAATACATGCGGCACGACATAACACATTCCTCGAATGAACAGGATTTGCACAAGTACGGTAATATTAGAGTATAACAAGTCCGTCTTCCCCGTTGCCCGAACAGTGGGTGTTTACTCATCCTTGTGATAGGGTAAATTTTGTCGATGCATAACTTATCATGATAATACCCATATTCACTTGGCAGTAGGTACGACTTTTATGGACATGACAGGAGTGAGTAGGGGAGGACGGGATGAACTCCTGTTCGTTCTGCCTTGGTCGCGCTATTCGGTGGGGTGTTTTGTTTTCGGTGTGTGGAATACAATGCTGCACGGTACAGTACTCATATCGAGAAATAGATGCTCTGCCAGTATCGCAACTTTCCTTGGATAAAGATCACCAGTCCTGCTTGGTTTGACTCGGGCACCGGATACAAGTACTCGCCTTTGTACTACTGGGAGGTTGGGAGGGGCTCGGTCTCGGGGCGTGAGATAAAGTTAGCCTCGAGTTCATGCGTTAGGATAGTGTTCTGGTCACACAACGATATTGCGGTCAGGGCGTTCAGCAGGACTACCGCCGCAGTACTCGAGTAGACTATAGTACGATCGCAAGGGACAAATCTACAAAAACCAACTCTGTCTAACCTGTCATTCAAGCAAAGTATCTACTCTACCAGAAAAATGGCTTGCATTAATCCAAGTCTTAACCCCGCACCCCAACCACCCCACTACCGGTACCATACCGGTAGTAGGTCCGGTACTTGTGCTTCCGCATTCCTACAGTCGGCCCCCGATTTTGATACTATACAGGTAATACATCCCCCCAAATTAGTAATCACAGCCCAAAACGACCAACCAACTGATTACTTAAGTAGGTACTTGTACGTAATCCCGCATCCATTCATCCTCTCCAAGATAAAACTCCCCCCCCACCCGGGAACTGCACTTCCACCTATGCCCAACCCAAAACCAACTACCGCGCTCGCTGCGAGCGCCTACCGCGCGTGTGACTCATGTTGAGACTCCCGTTACTAAAGTTTGCCGGGATGGGGCTTTCTAAGGCTACGCGAGGATGAGTAATCCCTCCGATCGCTTCCGTCATATGTGCTTGGAGGAGGGGGGGGCGGGGGTTGGAAGCGGGGCGAGAGATGGCTTTTGAAGTGGTGGTGCGAGGGTTTAGAGCTGTTTGTAGTTGTATTACCGGTATATGGAGGAAGGGAGGTTAAGGTAGAGCGGGAGTCGGGGATGTGTAATAGTAGTGGGACTATCATACGGGGCGGTGGTTTGGTGCCGGTATGGTAAAGAGGATCATGCGGACGCACTCGGCTGCTCTGGTTAACGGGTTTGGGATTGAGATTGTTAAGGGATGATAGACGTGGGTGTGGCAGTCCGGAGGTATCATACAGAATTGATTGGGGGTTGTCGAGGTGGATTACGGCTGGCTTCTGCGGATATTCTCATCACAGCTGAGTTGATGGCTCGCGGCTGAGGGAATGCAGTTTACAACCTGGGGTTCGGGCACGCCACTGACAGTAACATACTAAGATATTTTCTCTATCTCTCTCATAATATTTCCCCCTTTCTTCCATTTTTTCCTTTCCAATGATTAGTATCATAGTATCATAATAAGTTTCCTTCCGATCGGCCGGCCGGCCTGCGGGTCTGGGGACGGGGGCCTTCCTCCAAGATATTCATAGATCCAAGCCCCCTACTCAGTTCCAACTCCCTCTACAAAAAACAGACCTCTACTCGTACCTTCTCCTAAACCTACCGTAAGCTATGTGGTATTATATCATACGTTACTTGGCACACATATTTTTTCACATACTCCCGCTAGCACATGGGGGAAAGAAAGGCAAGTCCTACATTCCATTCCACTCAACTCCCACTTTCAGTCGCGCATTCTACCTGAAAATGGTGGGGATTGGAAGGCGGCGGTACAAACGGGTAGGTAAAGACTAGGATCGAGTAGCCAGGAGCGGAAGGCAGTTACGCTAGGTTAGGGGGGGGGGGGGGGGTGACGTTTAATCCACTGTGTGAACAGATGTGGGAGACGGGAGACGGAAGAAGGGCAACACTAGTGACTTGGAGTACTGTATATATTCAAGGCTTCTGCCAAAGGTTTAAAACCAATGGAGATCTCCTCTGTATGCGTGCTTCACATTTCTGTTCTCACTCCAAAAAGTTCCCTCTTAGCCTATCCTCACCTCACCTCACCTCACCGGTACTACACTATCCCACCCATCGCAAAAATACGCCTTCGTCCATCCACCTCCCGTACATCCGTACCGACTCTACCCCAGAACAACTTATCCAATTCCCCGCTACAGCCGCCACCACCTCCTCGTCCCATCGCCCCCTTAGTTTACCCCCACCCCCTTTGAAATACAGCCGTGCTCCTTCACTATTTTTTATTTTATTTTTTAGATATGTAATCTTTCATTTTTGTGATAGAACAGATATATTGAATATTCCGGGCTGGTTTCGGGAGTCTGCCTATATCACGCAGTCAGAAATAACCGATTGTGGTGAAATTCTCCCTGGTGGGGGAACTTCCGTTACATCCCCTCTCTATAAATGATACGAGTGGCTTGATGCTTAACTTGGTCGGTACTGACTTAAACTTTCCAGTCCGGACATGCCCCTTGAAGTGTCAGCTCTATCACATGGCGTGAGCTAGCGCAACTCATGCAATTGGTAGTCCCGAGTCATGTACTGCATTGCAGACCGTCACTTGCTATCACTCGTCCGGATCTCTGATAAGCTGTCAGGTGTGGGTCGCACGGTGTATGGCATCAAATAGAGAAGCGTAAGAGGGCGGAAGTATTCAGCTGTAAGCTATAATGGACAAAACTTGACTTTGTTTCAATCGCTACGTGCAGAAAGACGCTAACTAGTGTGTTCTCGAGCGTCGGGGTAATTGCTTTCCGAGAGTGGGGCCAAATTTGCCCGTCACTCTGTGGGAAAGAGGATAGCGGTTAAGTGAGTTCCTTCCGAATATACTTTTACCCTGCAAATGAATTCCGGGAGGAACGTGCTTTGGCTTAACTATACCCGTACCTCCCTTCTGGCCTTCTTCCCTACCTTCCACCCCGAGAGCCTCCCAATAAGGAGTGAGAAAGGGGGAGCAAACATGTTGTGAAAATTACTCTGTACCTCGGGAATATAGTGGAAGGATATCCATTTCGTCTCTGGGCTACTGGTTTCTCGACCCATGCTCCTTTTACCTCTTTTCAAGAGCGGGTGGCACGTTAGCAGGAGGCGCTCTCCTCGAACCCTTTATAAATCTTTATTCCACTTTCGAGTGAAGTCCTGGTTAGCAGCAGTGGATTTAGCGTGATGCCTATTCCTCCTCCTCCTCTTGTTTCTCCCCTTCTATCTCATGTGTATCTTTTTTAGGCGTTTGGTGATTCATTGTGGCTCCCGGGCCTGTAGATGAACTCGGAACAACTCTGCGGGGATATCGCTTTCGTTAGTAGCTTCTCTATTCTTGCTACCGTTTCCTACCTTGTTACCGGAACGGGTCTTTACCGAATAATTAATCTCTATTCTCTTTACCCACTCTTGCTGGCCACGAGAGACCGCAGATCGCTACCGGAGTCTAGTAACTAGGGGGAAAGGAGGTGGGAAACCAGCCCACCAGATGAATGCAGAATCTAGAAGATCTCCTTCACACTCTTCTGAGGTTCTCCCAACCAATCCATTATTGAACGCCAATTGAGGTTTCCCCGGACCCCTCTCCGTTCCTCTCCTTTTCACCAGCGCGATACGAACCGACCGATTAACAGATCCACTTCCGGAATCCCATGTCCGGGCCACTCCCCTATCCAATGCTCCGGTTCGTTAGTCCGAACTGCTTGTGCTTCTTTCCCCGCAAATACCGGCCCCCCCTCGCCCTGAGAGGGGTGCAAACTGTGGCTCTTAACGTACCCAGCCTATACTAAGGAGGCATACAGCACAACCCCAAAAGGAGATCTTTTCTATTCTATCCATTTTTCGGACACCGAAATGAGATAACTCTACAAACTTTCACCACTTCCAAACCCACAGCGCCCCGAATTTTTCGGGAAGCGAGGATATCCTGGCGATTTACCCCTCCCACTTTATCTGAATTTCGTCGATCTTAAGCAAGCGCGCGAGCTTTTGATACCAAGGAAGGGGTATAGTGCTTTGCTAAGTTGCGCGGGTGGGGGGAGAAAAGAGGCAAAACACCACATAAGTCACAGGTACAGTACAATAGTGAAAATTGGGTTCTAGTGATCTCCTAAGAGCCCGGTTGCCTAGACAGTACAACACCCCCAATATCACGGGGCCAGCGGGATTTCGGGTGGGGATATTGGCCGGAATCCGTATCACTTGGGATCACTCGAGTTATGGTCGGTTAGTCATATCTGGCCGATCACATTGTTAGTGAATCCAGCAGCCGCGAACAGTCCCGTGATGCTGGAAGTGGGGAATAGTCAACGGACCTGTCAGTGGCACAGAGTACGAGTTGAGTTGGAGAACAAACTATTTTTCGCAGCTGCGGATAGGCCGTATTATATGAGGTTATATTTCTTTTCCCCCCTCGGGCTGACCTGCAATTCGCCCCCTCACCCCCCCATTCTCCAGGGGCTAGATGTCACTGAAATTCTGTTAACATTGACGAATGTACAGATGTGTGGCTGGGTGGAAAATGTAACACACCTCTCCCGTTCTTGGGAGCACAGTGACTGCAACTACGTGCAAATCAGTGGACGACCGGTATGATAGCCACAGACTAGAGAGGTCTCCCATGCTGATCCTAAATAGGCTCGCCTTTTTCTTTTCTTCCTCGTTTTCTACTCGAGTACTTTCCCCGTAACCTGATACTGCGTAACCCTTTTCTCAAGGATTAGTGATATTTTTTCTTCTCGGGAATTGATCATTTGTATTACTCACGGTGACTTATCCTATGGGCAAACATTTCCTTCTTTCCTGCTTTCTATCCTTTAATGGAGATATGGAGAGGTCGATTGTGCGGTAGTGATATTAAGACTTATACACGGAGTGTGGAAATGTGGCGTTCGGTGGAGAATTGTGCTACCTATGGCCACAGCGGTAGTGTGAGGCCACAGCTAATTTGGGGGTTAAACAAAGATATCGTAAAGGATCAATGAAAGGCACTATGTAGAGGCCAAACCCCTCTTCGGCATTTTTCTTTATAATTAAGCTCTCATAGAACTAAGCTTATCGGATACAATGAGATGATTTGGCAACACCAGATCTTTACCCCCCAGGAAAGTAGTACGTGACACCACTATTCTTCCGGGCGATATAGTTCGGGTGACAAAATATGAACTCAAATTTCTGATCCCATCCAAACCCATCCCACCAAATGACAGCGGACTAGGAAGTCTGCAACTCCATTTCAATTCTCGCCATCTCTGTCATCTCCTCACTCCACCTCTCCCATTCCCCATACCCCATTCCCCGCGCCAACGGCAGTCTCCCACCATCTGGCTCTCCAAAGTTCAATACACGGCTAACTGCCTCCTTAATTCCCACAGCACCAAACCTAACAATCAACTCCTCTGCACGGCTGATCCGATACTGCAACTCGCGAACTCGTTCCAGTGTCTCCCTATCAAGCGGGTCTGTCTGCGTGACGAGGGTGTATATATGCACCACCGTTTTGGGGAATACTGCGGCGAGACCATCAATCGCGCCGCTGCAACCGACCTGCAGGGCTGGGAAAAGCTGCTGGCCGAGACCCGTGAAAAGGTGAAAGTTTTTGTGGTCGATTTGCGGGTCTAGGGCAATTTGTGCGTGGACCGAGATGTCCCCGTGCGAGAGTTTGCCGCCGACAATGTTGCGATGCGAGGCCAGGGTGCGGAAGATGCTGGGAGGGAGCTTGACGTTGTTGCTGACGCTGGGATAGTGGTAGCTATGCATCTTGGTTAGCGTCCAAACTTATGGAAATGAGGGGACAACAAACATCATAATCGGGATACTACTCCCATCTGCAACGCCCCTATACCACCCAACTATCCCTTCCTCACT
This sequence comes from Tuber melanosporum, assembly GCF_000151645.1. Taxonomy (NCBI): domain Eukaryota; kingdom Fungi; phylum Ascomycota; class Pezizomycetes; order Pezizales; family Tuberaceae; genus Tuber; species Tuber melanosporum. Next base: position 209,532 of record NW_003298814.1, on the reverse strand, counting down.
CACCGCTCCGGCAAAGTATCCAGGTGCAAGCACTAATCCCCACCCCGCGCCCGCCGCCGCCGACCCATTGAGCAATTTCACCGTCTCTTCAATTCCATTCGTTGCCGTCCCCGCTATCAACGGGTAGTTTTTGAACCCTCCGGCAGTAAGTGCTGCTCTCACGTGCTTGATCTGGGCGACACGTTCCGCTCTCGTCAAGTGCACCGCCTCACCGGTACTCCCGAGAAGTACCAACCCGGTGATTCCCGAGCGGGCGAGGTGTAGTGCGTGGCTGGCCTGGGCGTCCAGGTCCAAAGGCGGTGTGAGGGGGTTGTAGTTTTCGGAGGAGGGTGGGAGGAAGAAGGTTGGCACTGGGACGTAGATTCCGGCTGGAGGGGGTGATGAGGGAGCCATAGTGTTAGTTGGTTTTCTTGGTCTGCGGCTCTTGTGTTGAGAGTGGGATTGCTTTGAACCACGATGTTGTGATGAGATGAAATGTAAGTGGGGATAGCTGGAGGGGAAGGGCTAGGATTTGCGATCTCGAGTGAGTAACAGCACCTTCGGAAGTATATCGCTAAGCGGCAGGTTTTCCTTTTTAGTGGGCTTACTCCGGGGATGGATGCACACCGAGTATGGAGTTGCGGGGTGGATAAGCGGGGTTGGGCTGGGCTCGTTGTAATAAGATGCTGGATGTGCGGCTCCTCGGAAGTTGCCGGACAGAAGCCTTCTGAGGATTTGCGATAAGTTAAAGTACAGTACTCATAGTGAGAGCTTACAAGTAATGTTACTGGTGTTATGTTGAACATGCTGGAAGGGTTTACGAGGGCCTTCTCTAGGGGCCTCCTTGTGTACGGATATAATGCAGTTCATGATCTAGGCTGTCATCTCTCAAGAACGAGAGTTGGCGTTCTGGGGAGAAAGCAGGAAAATACAAGATACATAGTATCTGAACAGTAAACTAATCCTCGGAACTGAAGCTACTGTAAATTAACGAATAGCCCCCCATCTGCGCACAGTTAGCATTACTGAAACCACAAGAGACCGCAAACCCACCAACAAGCAGCTGCGCGCCAGTCTACTCAAGCCCCGCGATTAGCGGAATCCCCCCGGGGGTGGTGTGTGGTGGCGGGGAGGGGGGAGCAAACCATATATCTCGACAAATCGCTGGCCAAAAACACCGCGGGACCCGCAATATCCTCGGGGACCCCCGTCCTCCCCAGCGGAATCCGCCCCTCCATGTACTCCCTCTTCTCCTTATTCGCCAAATCCTCCTCGTTTAACGCGGTCCTGATAGTCCCCGGCAGGATCGCATTACAGCGAATCCCATGCTTTCCCAATGCCGTAGCACAGCTCTGCATTAGCGACAGGACACCAGCTTTCGTCGGGGTATAATGCGTCTGTCCGGCCCCCCCCACCAGCGCGCTGATAGAGGATATGGCGATTATGCTGCCGCCGGTACCCTGCAAGACCATTTGATTCGCGGCGGCCTGAACGGCGTAGAAGGCGCCGTTGAGGTTCACCGCTACCGTCCTGTCGTAGAGTTCCTTTGGCATGGTGAGAAAGTCGTGGAATTGGCAGACGCCAGCATTCGAGACGAAGGCATCGAGTTTGCCGAACTTTTCGACCGTGCACTTGATTAACGTCTTGCTGGTCTCCACGTCTGAAATATCCCCTGGGATTGCGAGGAATTGGCGGGAGATGGGCACTGACTCGATTTCATCGCGGAGGGAGGCCACCGACGAGTCTTGGATAGGTCCTAGGTAGCCAATGCTTATGTCCGCTCCTTGACGTGCCATCTCGATGGCTACGGCTCTGCCGATGCCAGTTGCAGCACCGGTGATCGCTATGGTTTTGCCTTGGAGGAGTTTGGACATATTGTGTTTGTTGCTGCTGGCGGTTGTATACGAGTAATACCGATAGGTTGAAGCTTGCGTGGTATAAGTCAAGTCGGTGTTTTAGGGCATTTGCTTAACAACATAACCTATGATGGGAACCTCATCTGAAGTAAAATAAATCGTTTGGTAACGTGAGGAGAGAAAAGTATAGACGGAGGAATGATGGATAAAAACACCAGCAGGAGATTTTCTTAGACACTCGATTGAAAGGTCAGAATTCGCATATCATTTCTAAGTAGATAGCAAGGCCCTTTTATCCCAAGATGATCTACATCTTGTCCGGTGCCTGTGTGGATGAAAATTTTCATCTTTGGTAAGGGGACTAAAGTCTTGTCCCTTTGAAACAACAAGGAAACAGAAAAGAAACAAGAGAGAAATTTTCACTGCAAGGAGATAGAGAGGAAACAGTACGGAGACAACAGGGTGATAACAGTTTCAGACATCAAGTAAGGTATAACTGAAAGTTCGTGAAGATCATATAGGAAACCAATAGTAGGTATGAAATCGAAACCCAGGGACAATATTCCAACATCATCTATATTGTCATATCATGGTAGCTAATACTAGGTGCCTATATCTCTAAGGGGTAAACGGCTTTATGGAGTAGAGCTATCATACTGCGGGGGAGAGGCTCAATTAAATAAATCACGTGATTGACACTTCACGGAGAAATTCCACTCCCTGGCCAAGATACATACTAAGACCCCAGATTTGGCTGGGTTAATCCCCACATGAAAAGCTGTCAATATACTCGAGGAGAGCGGTTATTATGCGCTGGGGTTGCTGCGGCTCCAGAGAAGTCTTCCCATTCCCCACATTCGGATAAATTGCTTAACTTCCGCTGATAATTCCATGCTGACTACACGAGAGGCAAAAATTCCTAAAAATGAAAAGCAAAACGTGAAAATAAAAATAAGAATCAAAAATAAAAAAGGTGGGCGGGAAACGGGGAAACGGCCCAAGGAATTCGTCTTGTGATTTATGCAAGGGCTTACATCTTACAAACCGCCTCTGAATGCGCTCTGCTTACCGTTATATTAGCGTCCCGGTGCTCCGCTCACAGTGGGTGCTTCTTTCTCCACTTCTGGCGCCTTTAACGACTTTACAGGAGCGGGGTTCAAGAGACGGGAAGCCTCGATTAGCCGAGCTTTCGGGTTGAGGGTAAGACCGAAACCCGGCTTGTCCAGGACGCTAACGTCAATCCATCCATTCGTCGGGATCGGCTCGTCAATGAACAAATCGCCGAATACAGGATAGACAGATTTTCCGTCCGGTGAATTAGCCAGATATTCCTGGAAGGGGCAATTTGGCTGTGAGACCACGTAGTGGTACGAGTAGGGGCCGGATGCGTGGGGGATGACTGGGAGGTCGTATGCCGCTGCCTGGGCAGTGACCTTGAGAAGCTCTGTCAAACCTCCCACCCACGTCACATCCGGTTGGAGAATGTCAATGTTACGTCCCTCAATTAGCTTACGGAAGCCATATCTTGTGTATTCGTGCTTTGCGACAATCAGCAAGATGCTTATGATATTTCGCCTCTGATGGGGGTACGAACCTCTCCAGTTGTGAACTTCAATTGGGGCAATGCCTGCTTCAACTTCTCGAAACCGTCCGAATCATCGGGGTGGAGAACCTCCTCCCACCAGTTGATGTTGAGGTCCAGGGTTGCGGTAGCGAGTTGGATAGTGTAGGGGACGGTCAAAGCCATGTAACAATCAACCATAAGTGGGTAATCAGGGCCAACGCTTTCGCGATGCTTCTTCAGGAATTCGATATTCTTCTTCAATCCCTCATGGCCGTCATCAGGTCCGTAGGGTAACGGCACCTTTGCCCCAAAGAAGCCCATCTCCTTAGCCGCAACAGGCTCGGGACCAGTGCAGTAGAAGGAAAGTCTTTCCCGAGTTGCCCCACCAATCATCTTGTAAACCGGCTCTCCCCTGATCTTGCCAAGCAGATCCCAGAGTGCTAAATCAATGACAGAGATGGTAGCAATAGGCAAACCCTTTCTGCCGTAAAACATGGTTGCACGAAACATTTGATCCCACAGGAGGTTCAAGTTCCGTGGATCGGCGCCGACCAGAAATCTCTCGAGATGGTTGTGGATGATCCAAGCGGCTGGGGGGCCGCCGAAGCCGGTGGCGAAACCCGTTGTTCCGTCACTTGCTTCAATCACCACAAACAATGAACCCAAGACGTTGATTCCCCACGACGTTCGTGAGTACTTGTATTGCTCATAACGGGACATAGGGTTCGCGATGGGAGTATCGACGAGCCTGTAGATATTAGTCTCAAGATCGGTAGGATGATGCAAACATGAACTCGCCAGTGACCGCTAGCTACATTGTGGTAATCACCACCAGAGCCAACACCCTGGGTGACATAGCTCCTGATGGCTTTAATGGTAGGAAAGGCTTTGAGTGACATAGCCAACCCGTTTCAAAAAACAATTCGTTGGAGAAGAAAGAAAGAATAAAGGGAAGAAGAGTTGAAGATGAAAAAAAAAAAAAAAGGAATTGCCAGCTGGATTGTGTGGGGAAGCGGGCGGAAAGTACTCGTATTAGAGTAGAGGATCACTAGAGAGTGGGGAACGCACGAGAGAGGGTAGTGAGGAGGTGGGGAACTTAAGCGAGTATTAAAATATCAGCTAGTGATGTCTTATGATGCTGTGGGTTCGTGTGCGGTACTCGAGTACTGTACAGTACAGTACAGTACTCGGTAAAAAATAGGTTCTGCCAACAAAACATAAGCAATCGGACTGCAAGGACTCGAATAATTGGACCCCGGACATGGGCGTTGGAGTTGCCTCTCCTAGTCGGGTTGGGGGGGAGCAGTGCTTCCAGTCGTCCAGTCCATCCTATCATAGACGGGGTCAGGACGACGGCAGTCGGACGGCACTAGTCCTGGGTTTCCTTTTATGGATACCATATTACCCCATTACAATTTTATTTGTTTTACCTTATTTTTGTTTTAAATTATTGTAGCGCAAGTGTGTCTTACTGGGCGGCAGTGGGTACATTGACCAATTTTAGTTGACTGCCGTCGACACTGGACGACTGGGAACAGAGGGGGGGGAATTTTGGACGTCTTGGAATGAGGTCCGATCATTTCGGTTTTTAGAGGAATAGGTTACGATAGTAGAGTAGGGTCCATTTTTTATATCGGGTTAATATAAAATTTTAATATAATAAATAGGGATGAATCGGTCGGTTAATTGCAATGGCGAACACTTTGTCTCCATGTCTGTTGGTATATCATATCCAATATGAGTTCTCATTGCCTAATCTCGGTGCAACTAACTAAACTTAATCCTTGAGTGAGTTCCATCAAGCGGAGGAAAAAAAATATCGCTATTCAGGTTCGAAGAAAAAAAAACTGCTAGAAAGTTGTGTTTCTCTCTCTCTATCAATAAATTGTAAGACAATGAACTTTCTTCAAAAGGGGTTGATTCCTCTACACCAACCGGTATGTATATTACCGGTAGTAGATTGCAAATTAAGAACGTTCAAGTCAAATTTGACTATGGTATTTTTTATACACTATAAAGCAAAAATTAATCAGAGCTAATATTAGTTGAACCACCTCTTCTGGCTTGCCCCGAGCTGTAAGGGGAATTGGGGGACGGTGTGAGGGCTTTGGGTGGAAAAATATTTAATACGATACTGGAGTACAGTACTGTACATGTAGCTGCCAGATACGGGAAACTAAATTAAATACCTCTACTCTACAGACGAGTAACAAATGGACCAAAGACTCAGCTGTGAGAGAGGACCGAATCTGGTTGAAGGAGGCCAAGCTACCTGAGAAAGGAGCCGCAAACGAGCCCAATTGATAACGGCATAATTTCACTTTATCCTGCTAGTTTCAACGCGATACTTGTACAATTGGTAACGACAATGCTTCGCGACCTGGTTCATTGATCCTATATTTGAGAGGTGTAAAAAGAACGGAACGGGACCCGGAATCGAGACCTTCAATGCCCGCTTCCGCGCCGCCTTTGTGCATTCATTAGGGTATGATTTTACGGCCGTTCTCCTTAAGATCAATCCTAACGACAGCGGTTTCGGGGTGCTAGAGGATAACTTAGGCCACTGTATCGTCACATGGAAGGACCGAGTTTAAGAACCTCGACATTTGTTGGGCTCTTGATGTGCTTGCTTGACAACCACTTGGAGCACCACTGTAAATTGCTCCCACCGAGGTTAGACTACGCAAACTCTCTATTGGTGGAAGTTGTGCTGCCCAAATCTTGATCCCGATGGCAGCGATCAGACTAAATTTAAAGAAATCCAGTATAGAAACTTAATCGAGGGATCTTGCGACGCAGAGATACTTTAGCAATCCCTAACTATGTGACTGCTGTGTTTGCTGCGACGTTGGGCGGACTTGGAGGGGTGGGCTTCGGGGTTCCGGGCTAACATTGACTAGTACTGGAGCGCATCTACGAGTAGAAGGAGGTGTGGCTTTGTCATCTTGAGCTTGAGTTGGTTGCCTAGAATGAGCACGGGAAACTCGTGGACGATGGAGACTTTCCCCTCCGAATGTTTCGTTCATGACTACTCACGCTGCGCTTAACCTTTGCGGTAATACGGTGACTGTTATGACGTGCCAAAGTAAAGACACAAAACACTGGGGCGGTGACAAATCGGGCCCTCACCGCAATCCGAAAGGGCTGAGGGCAATCTGAGGGTTTTCCGAAAAATATTTCTTTTTTTCGAAAAAGCACCGCGGCAAGCGTTATGGAGCTCGGCGACGCTTACTTAGCGATCGACAGGCCGTCCCTTACTCGAGCCTGTCGATTTACCCATCACCTGTTGCTTGCCACACTAAGGGAGTTTAGCAGGTCCGGGGTACGGCTCGCTAGGCCAGGATACCCGAAGATCATTCCCCTCACATCGAGGGCTATACTGCCGTTGTACAGTATCCGGCGAGAGAGTATCTGGTCTTGAATGCTTCTCAGAAGACAGCAAAAGATCGTGGAGTAAATGTTTAAAGTGGAATACAAAGCCCAGATCCTAGGGCGATCACCAAGGAGTGAAGGGGGAAAAAACATTGGGTTTTGGGGGAGTGGTAAGGGAGGAAGTGGGGCCGAATGTTTTGTTATGATGGGTCAATTGGGATTAGAATACCTCTCCTATGATTCCTGGCCCGTAATCGCTATTAATCTCAATCCGCATATCGTACGAGTAGACTCTGTTGTTAAATCCCAGGAGCGCAATAGGGCTAGGGCTAGGGAGGCATCCCACGTTCATTGCCTCAGCAAGCAGTCTCCCAGACATGCTAAACTCCCCTACAATCCGGGGTTTGTGGGATGGCCTCAAATGATATCATATCATACTTTAGTGTTTGCATAGTACGAGAATGGGGGCTTATGCAGAGTCGTGGGTGCGGGATGCCTCATCTTTGCAGTAGGGGTTTTCAAAGTTGAAAAGATGATTTTTCGGTAACTACTAAAGCGGGAAGTTGCATTAAGTTAGGTTACTATATAACGTTAGTTAATCGGGTCCTCATATGTTTGGGGTATCATATTTGCCACAGAATGTAGATAATTGTTACTAGAGTCATTGACGATATTTATATTTATATTTATTTTTTTCAATTTTATTTGTGTGCTTGATGTATATTGTTTCTAGGTTTTGGTAAGGTTCGGTTAAACAGAGTCCTGTAGCCATTATGGACCTCCAGACCTCTGTCTCTACCAGAAAAAAGAGTGTTGTATGGTAAGGTAAAGTAATATGGTAAATTTCTGCCTTTTTAACTTTGAAAACGCCTAGTGTTTTTCTACCCCTTACTTCATTTGACCTGCACCCCGGAAACCTTGCGCCCAGCGGCATCATTGCTTCGAACCGCCATTTCTCAACTGAAGCCCGTAATGGGTAGCACGTGTCCTACTTGTGAGCCCTTACCAAGAAAAACGCCGACTACCGAATTTTGATAGGAAGCTCGAAGTTTATTTCTTTTCACCAAAAGTTTAGGTGCCCCTCAATACATTTGGTCTCGGGCTGGATCGTGAATCTTAGACATCCACAGTGTCCGACTTCAACTCGGCTGGGTGAGTACAGTACGAGTACACGTAAAGTGTGGATCAATAAGGGAGGGGGTCAGAATTTGGTGACGATCTGCCATAAGTTAGGGCGTGTATGGATAGCTCTGCCGGGCAGGGACAAGAAGCTAATGCGCCCTAAGTTACACCACTACAATGCGCTCTAGAGCTAGGAAAGATTTTGTTTTATTGCGCAACAAATTCGCTTGTTGATGGCCCCTTGAACCAGATAACCCCAAATCCACCGGGTTCTCATCCAAATGGAGGTTGGAGATGGCTAGAATTATTTGAAGCAATGCAAAGTGAAATTATCTCGAGGGTTATGACCCGCAAATCCAGTGCGCCTATGGAACCGGTGCGACATATGGTGTTGGAGATAATGATATCCAATTCGCTTACTCCCGGCAAGATGTCATCACGCAGCTCTTGTTTGGGTGTTGGTCAACGTCTGGGACTAAACAGGGTAAAATCCTCCACATTCGAGAGGAGCGAAAAATAGCAAAAAGAAGGAGGGGGAAGAGGGAGAGCTAGTCAGCTCGTCTACCTGTACGATACTCGCGCAGGTAGACCTATCGGAGGAGGAAGCTCCATCTTGGCTTGATTAGCGTATTCGAGTTTGTATGACACTCACTAGTATCATGATGGGGAAGCAGCGATGTTAGCTCTCGGAAGGTCGCATCTTGGCTCAAAAAAAATTCGATCAGCCAAGCAGATGGAGATGGGATGGATGTTCACCTGTTGTGCGGTAAGGCAGATCATGACCCCTCAGGTCGATGTTTTAGCAAGGAAAATTCCTTAGTCCGTACGAGTGTCATACTCGAGTATTCGTCCCCCTTTGGTTCTCTAGAATATTCCCTGATTAGGCGCAACTCGATTGAGTCAAATACCGTGGTGTGCGTGCTTTCAACTTGTCGTGTCGTAAGATCTCCTCGACCAATACCACTTTGATGTAGACGTTAGGTTAACCTACCCACCGTCGTTAGTGGGGCCCTCATAAGAAGCTGCTAGATCTGCACGTGTGTTGGTTCTTAGATACGGTTGTGGCTCTTGGGTCGCAAATTTTAGGGAGGTTTTGTTTCCTTAAGAGTTTTTCGTAACTTTTGAAATCCTAACAATTGTTCGGGGGGTTTTTTTTTGCCCTCTGCTGGTGGGGCAGGAATTTGAGCGTTTGACTACCCCCCCAACGTTGACATCGCTAGATATCTTCTATCAACTTGCCAACTTCCACACGAAGTCAAGGCTGACACCGAGTTTTCGGGAGCTAGAAGCTAGCTCTCGCGTTGGGAAATTCAAGAGTAAAATGAAAACATTCTTGGGGTTGCCACAGCCATGCTGGGGATCACGGCGATATCCCCTCCGAATACCGTAGAGCAGAAGGATATTCATGAACGTCATGCATACGAGGTTGCACCCCTAGTAGGGGAAGGAGAGGGAGGGTGGTACTGTACTGGCAACTGTCGAATCCGAGCAACAAGCACAGTACTTGCGCTCAAATCAAGTCACCGTGCAATGGGTGTGTCATTTCGTTGATCACTGCCAAACCTTCATTCGGGCCCAAGTACTCGGGTGGTCAATAAACATTACTCGAGTAGAAAACTATCTCTCCCAACCCCCCGAAAATCTTTAAGAGCCGAGGGCTTCTGTCTCCCATTTTTACTGACACACCCAACTATGATATTTAAGAAAGGTGAATCTCCATCAGCTCTTCCGGTTTCGAGTTACTTGAATGCTTTTTCGGCTCTCAACCAATCATTCCATCCCAAAAACAGAAGAAAAGGTTTTGAACTGAAGAACTAAACCACCGGAAAGGGTTTTCGTAGGGCACAAGCCCAACCTATTTTACTTTTCTTTCCTTTTGTCTTTTTTGGGTTTCTCGGTTTTTCGGTTTTTTAGGGATTTTTTAGGAGTTTTTTTTTCAAGTCCCGTTTTCTGGGGTTTCGATTTTTTCGACAAATTTTTGTTTCCCCTTTCCTAGCACTAGTTTGCGAGAAGAGGCGGAAGGGAAAAGGGGGTCATTGGTTTACGATACCACCCCTGGATCTTGAAATCGCAGATTTTAAGCATATTTGGGCCTCTTTTTTTTTTTTGTTTGAAGGAAAAGGGATGATGCAATAGGAATATAGAGGGAGAAAAAAAGAAAAATGGCGATGCCAGAGGTTACGATTAACGGCGATGGGCTTCCTCCTTGGGATGGGAGGGAATCTAACTACATCACTATCTTCGCGCTGATTGCCATGACCTTGGTGTTGGTGGCTGTTGGTGGCAGGATATATGCTCGCTGGAAGTTTTGGACTCTTGGGGCTGACGATTGGATGGTTATTCCTGCAACGGTGAATAATTGCCCCCCGCCCTCTTCCTTTTCAAGGCTATCGATATCATATATGTCCCATGTCTAGGTCTCTTGGTGCATGAGACACGGACACGGTGGAGGGGTTAAAGAACGTTTTTGATTTTCCCAGTTGCTAGTAACAGTGAATACAAGCATGGCATGTTATGCGGACCTAAACTCAGGTATTGGCAGGCCTTTATGGGCCATTTCGGACGAGGAGTTTGAGCTTTGGTTCAAGGTTTGTCTGCGGCATCACTAGATTCGCTATTTCTGGATATATAACGATTTAGCATCACTAGCTAACTATGGTCATTACACGATGTAGTGCACTCTTGCTAGTAGTTTCCTCTACCCAGTGATGATGAGCACGGTACGAATATCAGTACTTCTCTTCTATCGCCGCCTCATTGGTCCCACCTACAAGATGTTTCAGTACTGTATTAAGGGGCTCATCCTCTTGACCATCCCATACGTCGTCACCTATGAGCTCCTCTTAGGCCTGATGTGTAAGCCTCCATCGTCCTTCTGGAAGCCGTTCAAACGGAACGCGGACTGTGGAGACGTCTACTACTACAAGTTGCACATCACTCTGTACTCCGTCAGCTTGGCATTTGATGTGCTCATCTTGGTATTGCCCATGAAGGTTATTTGGGAGTTGAAGATGAAATTGCGCCAGAGGATTATTGTCTGCGTTTTGATTGGGTTTGGAGCTTCGTGGGTTCACCCTTGGGCACCGGGGCGAGGAGTGAGAAAAAGGGCTAACATGGGATGATTACCACAGGGCGTGCTTAGGTATCGCGTACAGACTTGCTCTCTGGATCCTTGAAATGAGGAGATATCCATACATCGACCCCAGATGTCCGCTCCATCACCACAACTCTCTCTCCTTATAGACGTGCTAACACACAAGCCCTCAGGGTCCTCCAACCCCATAAGCCAGGTCATCCCACCTCAATTCGACCGGTATGGCTGGACCTACTGGGTTCCCTCCCTACTCGAGTCTCACATGGCGATCATCGGTGCCTCCCTGCCAGCACTCAAGCCTCTCCTAAGCTACTTCACGAGAGATCCTACGACACATAGGTTTCTCTATCTTCTCTCGGGGTGGGGGTGGCTGCATCATGGGCCCGATGGCCACCAAGTACTTCCAGAATCTAGCGCTTAAGATTCGACAATATTCAGATTAGAACCAACAATCTCTGTAAAACCCTCCACGTCGAGGTTGCTGGGACGAACCTGATGTTGGGACCTACCGTGTCAAGCATTTCTGTCTCATTACCCTCAAGGTGGAGATTCGTGATGATCTATTCACCGATCGCGTACGACGTGGTGCTGTGCAGACCAATTTCTCTAAAGCCGGGACTCGTGAGGATCCCTTGGTTGCAAGCGATATAATGTAAATGGGTTTAAGGGGAGGTGATAGCGTGTGGTGGTCTTTGAGGGTGCTTTTTTTTGGTGTGTCTGATATGGATGCGTTTTCTGTCGGGTTCAATATGATATTGCAGGTTCAGTGTAAGGATCTTTGTGTGGTTGTTTTCTGGGGTGTGGGCTGACAATGTCTGGCTGGCTTTGGGTTTTAGCTGTCAAGGTGATATGGCGTAAGAATCGATGTTCCGGAGGATTTGATATTCTATCTCTTTATTTATGTTTGGTTGGGTATGATGTTATGCTGGTTTGAGTGCGTAATAGATAGGGTGAGATTTCGATTAAGTTTTGGTTGAATAGAGCATCCCTGGCTATGGGAATTGCTCGCTTGGGGAGGATTATGAGTGATAATGACAACTAACTCGATGTATATAAAGACATTCTGGCAAGAAGTTATGGAGCGGTTTCTTGATAGTAACAAGCCGACTACATCCCTGTCTGTTAGCACCAACCACTCCTACGGAGCCCATTTGTTCTAGTTGATTATATTATCGCAGTCGCTTGTACTGCAAGAGGGACCTCATATTGGTAGAACTAGCAAAATTGTAGTTGAATCTGAGGGGTTATTTGGTGTTAAGAGTCACGATCTATTCTACTCTTCATGATTCTGGGGGTAGGAGCGGTTAGCCGTAGGTAGGTATTCCACCTATAGAGCTAATTGGATATTGTCAATGTTCACAGTCAGCCAGGTCGGCAGGCGGATAGCCGGCAGATGGACAGTTGAGCAGAGCAAAGGTTAATATAAAATTGGCTTGAACCTCGAAAGCTCAGTAATTAGTGGAGTCTGTTACCGGCTAGGGAGTTTTACAAGTAATTGATCAAAAGAGTAGAAATGGATAACTATTCAACTAAGTGTATATTGATATGCATCTTGTTTAAGGTCTGATGTTTACTAGCCAAACATGGCATTTAAATACAAATCCAGTGATCACATAACACAAAGTCATGAAATCTTACCAAGGTTTCCTATTACAAAGTAACATAAAAATAACCAAGTATCAACTGATGTTAGAAATCAAACATAAAATCAAACATATTATCAACCAATACTTAATTGGTCACATAAACTAAGGAGCTGGCTATATACACATTACTTATCAGAACAGGACTATTAGGCATATTAGAATCAGGAGATTTAAAGACTATAATATTATTATATTGTAATAGTGCAAATATACTTGATTGACTGAAGTCAATAACAATGTCCAGCACCTTTTCGAGGCAGGTACATCTTGTGTGAGATTTTAAAGCATTATATTCCTAGACTAAAGTATGGAGACAAAAGTGTTTGTCCAGTACAGCAATGACAATCCTATATAGTATAAATTTACTACCTATGCAATCACAACTGCTTAGAATCAATTGAAAATTTAGATAGACATTCACAGATATAAAAGAAAAACCTTATGCAAAATTGTAAAAAAAAAGATTTAATACTTTGTATACTATTCTCTTGTATCTAAAACAGTAGTTACTCTCTTAGGCATTGCCTCCCACACCATTTCCAATAATTCTCCGTTAATATTGTTAGGTGGAAACAACCTGTAAAGACTTAGAGTTGTCTAGATCAATTAAGATTTGTTTTTGTAAATTGAGATTGTTTAGGAAGACTTTAAATGTATACCGGTTTCTTTTATTACTACTAAGAGTAAAGTAATGTAGGTAAAGTAGAATAGAATTGTAAAACAATATTATATTGGTAAGGTCTAGTCTCCATTACTTGATGTTATCAAAAAGCTTGGGAGGTACTTCGATATTTATATTCTACGTCTAAGTGTTCACAGACTACATCTATTTATTATTCAACAATGTACCTCTCTGGTTAAAACTAGTAATGTAGAGTATTCTTCAATGGTGTGAACACCTAAAGACCCTAAAAATCACCACACCCTCTTTGGTAATTACTATATTGCTAACTAGGAACTATATTGTTCCTGATACTAATTATCCTATTTTTCGAGTCATTAGACTTATGGCCTAGTTCTCAAGTTGAACAGAGTTAGCTCCAATTGTCTTCCTCATCAATCGAATAATCAGTTTTATCTGCAGGTTGTATCTGGGTAGGTAGTCGTAATTTCAGCCTTCCTAGTTTACCTGACTTTAAACTTCCATAACTCTGAATCTAACTAGTTAACAGATATCTTATAGACAGCTTCCTACAAGTTTGTAGGAATCTAATGTACTGGATTGGTAGATAATTGCATGGTCGTCCACTGTTAGTTGTTCTAGGTAACAGGATTTCAATTGCCGTTAGTATTAAGAACCATTCTTGCAACTATAACACATTTTCAAGTGCAGTTGTAACACTCCATGAAGACCATTAGTTTCTGTTATTGTGTTCCTCAGAGTTCTAAACTCTTCCAGTTATCATAGGGTGTATACAAATGTATTAGTTTCTTGTTGAGATCTTTTAACATACAAGACTATATCATTGTGCAAAAAGGTCCTGTTACCTATAGCCCTTGTCAAAGTTGTTACTACTTTGAAGCCTAGTAGTAACATCCTAAGTAGTTGGCTGAATTACTCTGTTCCACTTCCCAGAATTAGCTGAAGGTCCCCTTACATATATCCTGTAGACAGGATCTGGTCGGATAGATAAAAGCAACATATATGGTATTAATCTTATACCTTAATCTCTGCGGCCTTTAAGTCACAGGACGCAACTGATATCAATATGTAGGATAATATGTGGGTCCTATTAGGAGGGGAAAGGGTGGTATTGGAGACTAGAGATTCCAATTCCGAGTGGGGTTAACCTACTTAGGGTGGTTCTGAGGTATCGGCTTCCAATATTCCTAACAAGACCCCCTTAGTCTTCCTAAAGGCTTTTCCCCCTCTCCATTAGGATATATTTTGTAAACTGTATCAAAAACAGTGGATAGAGAAACTTTTAGGTTTTCTGAAATTTTGCGAAAAGGTACAACACTGTCTCACTGGCCAATGCTTTAGCCTCCTTGAAATGGGGTAAGATGTTTGGTAGGAATTGCCTTGTGCTTATGGCTTCTGCCAGGATGCATTATAGACAATATTTTGTTGTGGTAAAAGTACTGTAGGATTTGGAAGTGTGGAGGAGGGGTTGCGATGTTGCACTCTGTGGGGGTAATTGTCTTGGATCGGTAAGACACTGGCCTCCATTTTCCATCTTCACATTGTTGCAATAGTATGCCTGAGCACACATATTTTGAGGCGTCCGTTTCGATCATTGTCCTTCGGTTTGGGTCAAAATGAACCAGTATGGGTGCCAATATTGAACCCAGCGCAATAGTCCATGTTTCCT